>NC_058194.1:23745400-24048430 GCF_907165205.1 Coccinella septempunctata
ATTGGAAATTATTTGACAGATACTTATTCACATTGAATAAAATTTATTCGAAGGTGAAAGTAGCGGGCCTAAGTTGAATTAAATTTGCAATAAACTAGAGAGTTTGACAATTCAAATTAGAAATATAGCCTTTGCAAGTCGTTTCTTCGACTTTACCAACAGGGGATCACATTCTATTATATGGTCCCAATTGCTTTCCTTCATTCACTTATTCACTTATTGTTTTTTATTGAATCCGAATGTAGAGAAATCTAACTCCCATATTTATCTCGAAATGCATAGAATCTATTAGAATGGGATTCCCAACATAACAGGAACGCCTCAAATTCGTAATCACCCCTGATATAACCCACTCTCGATATAATCCGGGTACTGTATATACTAAAACATAAAACCCAGTCCTGCCGCAACCCGATATGCTTTTACCGAACGGAATTAATGAAATTTGCCGAACCTTCCGTTTAAAAATTACCATCCACTATCTATAAAAAATTAACAGACGCAGCTGGATGGGGGAGAACCCGACAAAAAATAATCATTCTGGCGTGCACCGCTTCAATCAGATGACCTGCAGTGACCTGGTTCGGGGTAACCTAGGTCATAGTGCATTACCGAGGGTTTCTCGTCGCGGCCGGGACGGGGGATGGCATCCATCAGCTCAAACACAAATCGTAGCACGTACGATTTCATTTCTGTCCCTCTTCGTAACAGGATATATCCAGTCCTGGTATTATCCCACTTAGTTGATCGAAAATCGACCCCTAACGGAAAATGGGAATTGCATGCCTTGCATGCTCGTGGTTACTGTTACCGATCATTTCTCTTTCCGGTTCATTATTTAAATAACGATCACCGAGATAAAATGAAAATTAAGCTCAGTAAAGAAGCCCATTTTCCCTCAGCAGAGTGATAATATTTGAATAATCGAAACTCTACACACTGACAAATAAAAAAATTCCTCTAGAAAATCTGCTTTTGTTTGACTGCACGTGTTGTATTTCTAGTCATATTTATGTGCAAATTTTCATCATTTTCTCCATTTTGAGGACTTAGTTTGAACTTGTGGGTTATTTATCATTTCAACTGTATTTTTCTGATAATTTTTCATAATTTACAAATCTCGAATATATAGGTAGTATATAGTTATTTATGGGCCATAATCTTTAATTTTTGTAGCTATTGGAAAGGTTTTAACTAAAGCGAAACATCATCTTGAAAGCGAAAATAGTTTTAGTTATATTGATCCCTCATTTCCAAATGAAGCTAATGTTTCAGACCCATTATTGAATCAAAATAATGATAAAGATCCTTCTTTAGTAAGCTGAAAAGAAATTGAATATATAGACAAGATGTCAAGGTGGATAAAATCTTCTGACTCTGTAAATGGCGATATTGTTTTTAGAATAGAGATAAATGGCCAAGAAACAACTGGTAAAATATACTGTCGAAATATCTTCATTCTCTTCTGACTGAAGATATTTCGTGAAACTAAATATGGTGCAACTAATTCAATTATTAATAAAATCACAGCTAGACAAGCAACATAAAAAATATCCAAACCGAACTCTATAGGTCCTTTCGTTTGCATAAAAAGTGTAGCACTTTTCTACACTCGATTTGATTTACACCAGTGTAGAGGAAGTGTAGTTTATCTACACATAGTCAAAAGGAGATGTAGATAAACTACACCTCCTCTACACCTCTACACTGGTGTAAAGCAAATCGAGTGTAGAAAAGTGGTACACTTTTTATGTAAACGAAAGGACCTATAATATTCAGTGAATTATTTGAATTCTGAAAAAAGGAATAAAATTTTCACGAGTATTCAGCATCTCTCAAGTCTTCAAATTATTCAAATAACAGTTTTACAAAAAATCGATATTCAAACTTGTTTGTTAACTTTTGTTTAATCTTAACTTTCGAAAATCACACTTTCTACTCTTCTCCTGTTGTTTCAGAGCACCTTGCGTTTTTTTCTAAAGTTACAATGACTAAAACCCAACCTGATCTGATTCTCAATGCACTAATTAATCTTTACTCGGAAAATTAATCAAGGAATTCGATAGAAAATTTTCTTCATTTTAAGTGACTTTATGAAATTTTTTTAATATTGTTTATATTTATTATTCGACTATAATTTGTGCAACTCACTTCCTAAATATGTTGATTATTCAAATAATATCGAATATTTCTTAACTACATGACGATTTGCAATTATAAATGATACAAAATGGCGAATGCTTCGGTTAAAACTAAAAGTGATTTTACGATAATGTCAAATCTCTATCGTTATTGGAAGATTTAATGGTCATTCCTCACTTCTCATCAAAAAAAATAAAGAGAGACTCTTCTAGATACATTTCTGTTGTAGAATTATATGACGAAAGTGTTCTATAATTTCACATAACAGATTAACTTCGACGTTGGATGTGTAATTCATAAAACCATGGACTGAACATTGCTAAATAGCGTTTGTTCATAATGCCATAGGAATAACATCATTATAAAAATATTGCCAATTCAAAAATTTCCATAAACGAGATTCTCCTGAGATTCTAGAAGAAATTTATCAAAAAACCATTTTGGTAATATGTGGATGTAGAAGGAACTACTTGAAGAAATTTTTTTTCGCTTCAAAAAGCAGTCCCATTTCGATATATCTGAATAAAAATTCTCTTCTATTAAAATAAGTTCTTCGAGTGGACCTCAATATGATCTAATCTGAGGAAGTGTGTCATCTTGATACATATTCGATAAATTCGTACATGAAACGAGGTGAGAACATTACTGTTAATACGAATAACAAGGAATTCGCGTGAACTTTCTGGGGAGATTCTCTTAGAATCACTCTGTTCCCTGAATAATTCATGAGAGGTACCGTGTTAGAATTCAATTAATCCAGGGTGTACTGATGAAGACAGCATTCGTTTCTTGAATAATTGTGGTTGTAGTATAATTGGGTGTAAATATGTTAATATCTACGTTTTCACTTTGTTCCCTGACAAGGTATACATTTTCTTGAAATTTTCATATTGTCGTGCAATTATATTAGGAGATATCCTAAAATTACTGAACAATATTGTTCGAAAGTGTATATTGCTTTCTTCAAGATAGATGGATAAATTTAAATTTTTATTCCTTGTGACAGTATCCTTTATTACGTCAACTCAGATAAAAAGTGTATTAGATTGAAAAATTATTGAATTTCCAGGAGCATGAGAAGATCAAATAAAAAAATTGGTTACATACCTTATACTGCTTATAGAGTTATTAACAGGCTTCTTGAAAATAATTCGAATTATAGAATGTGGTTTCAAAGGTGAGAACTTTTTTCCACAGGGGGTCAAAATAAACCCTTAGATACACCTAAACCCACCAAAAATTTTCAAAATGATGAAGTTGCCATAATCATCTTTAAAACATAGGCTCATTCTTTCTCAACCTTATGCGGAGAACTAGTCAAGATATTTTCATGAAATCCATAATGGAGCCCTGGTGTCCACCATCCCAAAATGGTGCTCACTCAGGCATTTAACTAATAATTAATCTTATTTTAATTATTTTATGAGGATCATTTTTGTTGAACTATACAGGGTGTCCCAAAACTAGTGAATCAAACGTCACACCACGATAGAGTAGACCAAATATTATCGAATGACACCAGCATTAGTTCAACTAAACCTAAAGTTGCCGAATCTCGAACTATTTTTCTTAATCACAGTTCCAGTTTGTGAAAAAGGATATTGATTTTAAGTTATATTGAACTAAGATTATTGTACTAGGTTTTTATATCGTTCCTATATTATATGTTGTATATCAGTCACCCGGAACCTCAGTTTTTATACAATTTATTCAATTAGCTACGTTTCGAGACTTTTATTAGTATCTTCCTCAGGCTGAAAAATATGACAGTTACATAAACATGATAAAAATCCTTTAGATAGAAAGTAATTAACATAAATACCTTAACAACATTTACACATATTTGTATATTTTACTCTTATTTACTTAATACTCAAACACTACAATTAAAACTAACAACATTTACACATATTTGTATATTTCCCTCTTATTTACTTAATACTTAAACACTACAATTAAAACTAACAATTCATCACAAACAAACATTCAGACATTTCAATTGTAATTATGTAACTGTCATATTTTTCAGCCTGAAGGAGAGACTAAAAGTCTGGAAACTAAGTAATTGAACAAATTGTATAAAAACTGAGGTTCCTGGTGACTGATATACCCTTTCATAAAATTATTGTTTTATCTCCCCTAATTGAAATTATTTTAAGTAGTTAATCGATAACGTAAGTAAATGTAAATTGAAACAATTGTTTTTTCTACATGATTTTTATTACTCAGAATAAACCCTCTCTATAGGGGTGATAATATGGGAGAAAAACGCTATCCTTAATCACAAATTGGCCTTGTGATTGAAAAAATAGTTCGAAAATCGGCAACTTTAGGATAGGTTTTTTCAGAAACCTCTATCGTGATATGACGTTTGATTCACTAGTTTTGGGACACCCTGTATATCAAAAATGGTCATGACCTCTAGATATGAAATCTGTTTTCAAGCATTTTCCAGATCTCTCCTTCTAGGCCTGTATTTTAACGAATAAAATTTGTCTCGAGGAAAATTATCTGTTGTCAAATAATTTATCGAAGCAGAAGACTCAATCGGGATTAGGTTCGGAGATTTACATCCAGCCCGTAGACACATCGAAACCCCATACTCCGAATAAAGTAGGATAATACATCAACGTTGAAAAAATAAGATCCTCTCTGGGTCCAAGCTGTGACTGGGTAAAGTGAAAAGATATATCGTACAAAACCGCACGAAGCCGTCCAGGTCTTTCCTGTAATAATTTCAGGAACCGCATCGAATTTCATGAGGATCCGGGAACGGTGCCTCGCTCCTCTGGATTATGGGGTCTTTGGAGCGTTGTATGACATTCAAGATGGATACGTTCTGAATGTTTGAGCTGGAATTCGAAACTTTCGATCGATTCCTGCAGAGATAAGCTGGAGGTTACATAAACACTGAATTCATCTGGGAGAGGGGAACTTTGTTGGATAGTCCTCAAAGCTGAAGCTGCAAATTGTCGGAGTGACATTTCGCTGCTAAAAATATTCAGTCTTTATCAAGAGTTTTACCTTATATTTCAGCCCAGAGCATTCGCCAATTTGCAACATAATATTTCATTTAGGCCCGGTACTTTCACGTGCAAATAAATAAATTTATTCGGTAGATAAGTCTTATTCGTAGGATAAGTAAAAATGCTGTCTTTTCACTTTCAGATAGTGTTATTCAACGAATAAATCTGTCATTGAAACTCGTTAATAAGATTTTATTTGTCATAGATCGAATGTCGGTACGTCATTATTGGTTGAATTTTTAAGATTCTGGATGTATGGTTATTTTTTGTGTGATTTTCACGAAATATTTGCTTTGTAGTTGGAATTATGACAATTTCTACAATGCGGTCTCTCATTTTACATTAATCAGTGAAAAGTAGTAAACCGTGTTTTCACAGAATTGTTATTCGTCAAATATAAGATGTCTAAAATACTGGTGTGTGCACTTGTCACTTTTTGCAAGCATCAACATTTCAAAAAATCGGGGATATGGGATCAGTTTCGTGGCGGCGCCACCATGTCATTTGCTTCGTTCTATCCTCGGTTCTATCCTTGTTCTACCAAAGGAAGTCCAATGATACTCTCTCGTTTTATTTTGTTTTGCGTTGATATGGAATATCGATCAACGAGTTCAAAATATGAACTAGCCCATTTTGTCAGCTGTTCAGGAATATTTGTGATTTACAGTTTAATTTTCGTTGTAAAAAACAAATCTGTCAATATTTCAACACTATGGAATAAGGGTTCGAAGGAGTATTGACAATTCTTCTTCAAGATAATTTCCGTGATTGGTCAAATATCCAATAGATTCAGTTGACGGAAAGGGAATTATCACTACATCTACTCAGGAAGAATATTTGAAGAACAGACTCGAATAGATTTATGTATTTCTGATTCTCAATACATGCTCACAATTCATATTACGTATTTCCAATACACTTTCTTCGAAATATTGCTGAAATCGCCATAAAACTTAGCTATGTATATCCGTCCCGAATATTCGTTCATCTGATTTGGTTATGCCTCAAATTCCAACAACACCGAATTCTTAGCTGTAGTTCTTGATTGTCCATGCGGGAACTGAACTTACTGAAGGACATGTTGAATAAATGAATGTTTTACACCCTTTCTCGAAACTAATACAATTTCACACACTAATAATCGTTTATAAATACAACATATTCGTAAGTCGTAGGAAAGTATTCAAATTATTTTCAAATATCAATTGACAATGCTCTGTCAAATTCTAAACAGCGCTACCTACAGTGGGAAAAACGAAACTGGTCCCATATCCCCACGAAATTAAAAACAAAATCGAATCAGTGAATACACCAGAGTTTTAGACATCTTAGTCAAATAATTTCATCTGAAAGCACCGAAATAAGGTATCCTTCAGATAGGAAATTATTTGACGGATACTTATTGACAGTGAATAAAATTTATTCGAAGGTGAAAGTACCGGGCCTTAGTAAAATTAAGGGCGGCGAGCCTCACCAATAAATAAAGGAAATTACACATTACACGCTTATCGATTAATTATTATTATTATTCACGTTATCTGGAAAATAACCATGACACATCAATGGGATATTATACAAGCTACTTCAAAGGAAACGATCAAGCAAGGTCGAAAGTTTAAGGGCTAAGAATTTTATAAGCCCTGTACGGCTGTACAGGGTGTCTTGGAATGAAACACGACATAAAAGAGCTGAAAAAATACAAAAAAAATCTATTTTCTAAGAATAACGATTTTCACAACACCGAGTTACATTTCTAGGGACCACGGTAACAAATGAATAAAATCAGTTTTCTCATTCTAAAATATTCTTCATTATATTCTCTATATAATCTTATCACTAGCTGTTGTCGTCATTCAAAAAAAAATGGCAACTTCAAACATCATGTGATAAATATTTCATTTGGTCAATGTTCGTTCTGAAAACAATATGTATGAAAGTAAGCCTGGCGCCATTCATGCATATTTCCAAATGTTACAATGCTTCATCATAAAAAATATTAAGAATTCGATGGTTTGTGTTCTTAGTCTGTACGATTAGCTATCCATACAAAACAACATAAAACTAATCAATCAACACTGAAGAGAGTTGGATACTTTAACATGCAACTTATTCAGCTGATAAACTTCCAATCCTCATTTATAGTGGGTTTGGACAGAATTCCTAAGAACTATGAGCTGACAAGAAACAATCTCATTGGCAGATGACGTTCACGTGATCGTACCTTCCCTTAGGCTTTAGTTCTTAGAAACTTTGCATAAACAAACCATTAATGCTAGAAGACAAATGCCAGCACCCAGCACCAGTACAAAATCATATTGAACACATCTAAAGGAAAAATAAATGACCCATTCGAACTAATAGGTAACTTAACTTGAGAGAGATATTTTCAAAGAAAATATACATGGTGAGTCTTTGACTCTATGAATACATATTTTAAAACTAGATCTAGAAATGAGAAGGAACACTTTTTTCCTTTACTATTTTTTCCGAATCGGTTCGGTTTGAAAAATACAGGCTGTTGAAAACCATAAAAAAATGTTTTTTTTAGTTCTATCTCACAAACGGTTTTATCGAATGAAATGAATTTCGAAACAAAAATTTCATTTATTCGATGAATCTTTTTCGAACACAAGATATCATCCACGTGTTCCAATTTTCCTATTATGACCATTACGTACCATAAAAATACTAAAAATTCAAAAACCCAACTCTTGAAACTAAATTGGACGCTATCCAATGAATATTTAAACGTTTTGTAAAATAAGAGTATTCTTCATATTTTTTCGTATAATGCACCGTTTTCGAGTAATTAGATGTTTGAAAATTAAAATGTATCTGTGAAATTTGAAAAATTGGGTACTTTGGTTGAATACAACTCTGTTTAAAAGATCCACATCCACAAATGTGTAGTGTCACAAATTTAGCTGGTAATTTTGTGGCACAGCTCATTATGAAAACTTAAAATGGCTATTTCTTTTTATCAGGGCCGAATTGGAAAAAAGTATATAGAAAAAATTGTTTCTTTTGAACTCAAGCATCTACTGTTAAAATATTTGTACGAGTCAAAGAATCACCCTTCATATTGTGCAAATGTACGAGAGCTAAGGTGTTGGATGCGTAAAACAGACTCAATCACTCAACCAGTGGTGAAACTCCTGATTATTCCTTCAAATTCGCCCAGGTAATAATAGACAACATCCATTAACGAAACCTGGAATTCTTTTCGCGGAAGCGGAAATGATATTCCTCGTGAAAATAATTAAAACATGTTAATTTCCATCAATTAGCGTGAAATTCTGTCTAGAACTCTTATTGAAACTCCAGATAACGAAGATTCAGAAATTCGTCCATTCCATTCGGAAACCAATTAAGCCTCAAGCCGATCCCGAAACTGGATACAAATTGTAATTTGCTCCGTTTCAATTAGCGAGAAAGCGTTGATAATTTTTTTCTCCCCGAATCAGTGCCATTGCATAAGATAATTCCATTTGCATACATTTAGATATCTCAACGTGGCATAATTCCAAAAGAAGACCGAGGAGATTCTTATGGATGCCAATTTCATCATTGTTCAGTTCAATCTCGCTTTCGTCTCTTCTCAATGTAAATTCTATGCTGGGAAATAAGCACATCGAAAATATTCCTTCCACAGTATTGTACAGCCAGATAAACGGTTTATTTTCAAGTGAAAATCGCAAGAATATACAGGATGTCTGTAAACAAATGCGAAGGACTTAGGGAAAGGATTCCTCGATGAAAATAAGTGGGGGTAGTTCCTATAAATTTTTTTCGAAATCGACCTCCCTTTCAAGATACAGCCTTTGGAAGGCGATGCCGAATTGACAGTTTTAACTTTTTTTTACGGGTTCTCATAAACAATGAGTCATAAAACTATACATAATATGAAGCACATAGTAGATGTTACTCACACAATTTTTTAGATTTCATAACTTTATTTTTAGATTGGAAGAGATAGCAGGAATTTGGATACTGTCGATATTTTTCTCGGAAAAAATAAAAACTTACAAGCAGTTTTGATCACTGTTCATTCCATTTCATCATATAAGTGTTCCATAGAATAACTACCTCCCTCTAAAATACATCAACATCAACTCTGTGCCTCATAGACCTTCGTATACTGCTTGTAAGTTGTTATTTATTCCAAGAAAAGTATCGACTGTATCGAAATTTTGCAAGAGACTTTTTTTCTCCAGGATTGAATGGGAAACCATAAGAGAATTTTATTTTTCGAAAATCTATCCCACGAAAACAATTATTGAAGGAATACGAAGTATACGAAGGTCTATGAGGCACAGAGTTGATGTTGATATATTTTAGAGGGAGGTAGTTATTCTATGGAACACTTATACGATGAAATGGTATGAACAGTGATCAGAACTGCTTGTAAGTTTTTATTCATTCCGAGAAAAGTATCGACAGTATCGAAATTTTGCAAGAGACTTTTTTTCTCCAGAATTGAATGGGAAACCATAGGAGAATTTTATTTCTCGAAAATCTATCCCACGAAAACAATTTTTGAAGGAAAATCAGTAGGAGTTGTCATTTTCAACCCCTAATAATGAAGTTATTAGATCTAAAAAAATTGTGTGAGTAACATCTACTCAGTGCTTCATATTATATATAGTTTTATGACTTATAGTGTTTTTTAGAACCAGTAAAATAAATTAAAAATTGCCATCTCGTCATCGCCTTCCAAAGGCTGTATCTTGGAAGGGAGGTCGATTTGGAAAAAAAAATTATAGGAATTACCCGTCCTTCGCATTTGTTTACAGACACTCTGTATAATGCGAACCTAAAAACAAAGTGCAGGACGCATCTTGTCAGATCGGTTTGACCTGCAAGTACTATTTTAACCCACTTTTCCCTTGTCTAAGTCTCTTGAGAGTTATACGAATATGATGTATCGCCAACTCGATAATTTATCCCTAATCTATAGGTTCCAGGTAAACGTTAAGCTTAGCAGAATTTAGTAAGCGCCTATCAGAACAGAACCAACATAACTTCTAATCTAACTAACATGGAACCGTGAAGCATTCCTGATCCTCAATATCGGTGATATATCTAGAGGTATGAGAAAGCAAGTTGTCGCTGAAGCCATAAATCTTGCTGCTTTGGGATGCAGGTCTGGAGCGCCAAGGTCAGATTATAATAGGAATTCGGGAATAGGCCATTTTGTGGGTGTAAACCTGGAAATCCGTAAAATGGTCCATTAACTCATTTCACGGTCGACAGTGTCATTTTAATGGAAAAATTAAAGCTGAATGTGTGATAAACCGAATAGAATCTCAAGATGTTTTTTCGCCTCGTACGATTATATTAGGTTGGTCAACTTTTTTTGTCATTTATGATAGAGCTGAATCATCATTTCTCCTAAGACTGGCTCAGTTTATTGAACAGGCTTTTTGTCGAAATAAATTATTCCTATTCAAGACAAAAATTGAATCAAAGACTATAAAACAGGATTGGTCGATTTCGGAAAACGAAAAAAATTACTATGTCATTCTGAACTTTCTTAGAAAGTTCTGATGATAAATGAATGATAAAGCTTACGAATTATAAAGTCCTATATTTTCCTTCTTGTCTTTGTGAATGGAACAAGAACTGTATCAGTACTCAATTTTTGAAATAAAGATTATCACTATCTGCAAGCTCATTCAGAAAAAACTCATTGACCTCTCAATACACAATGATTCAAAATCACAATCAATCACAATATGAAGAGTGAGTAACGCAAAAAAATACTAGAATATTTGGTATTAATTTTTTTGTAGAAAAATTTTCATACAGGAAATTTTTTATTACAAATAATGCAACTTTGTCTGTATCATTGAGAAGTCTGTAATGCACCCTTAACTAGAGTGGTTGAGACTTTTTTTGGACAGTCCTTGGGATGCTTTATTCACTGATGAGGTTTTTTCAACCCTTCTTTTATAGTCATGAAAAGAACCTATCAATTTCAATTACTACCCTCAGAAAAAAACATGTTTTCGATAACACTTCAATAACTCTTAAAGTGTATGTCATGGACCTCAAATTAAAAAAGTTAAAAAATATTACTCAAGATCTTTTGTGACTATCGTCTTCGTATTTTTCGTGGTTAACTACACTTATTTCAGAGAGAAATTTCGTCTTACATTCTATAGATGGTGTATTTACAGAATGAGGGAAGAAGTAGGTGTTACTTCTTTCTTCCTACTTGCGGCTTATAGGGGAGATTTTTAGAACGATCTGTTAATCCTCAGGTCTTGCCGTAGTGGTATTTTTGCCAATTCCTAATATAAGAAAATGTGTCTAGTTTGTTATAACTTTTACCGTTGAAATTCCCACCCACAAAATGATTGTTGTTTTGAAATTCATTTTGGATTTCACAACGCAAAGAAAAACATGGTACTGCTCATTTTTCTTTGGATAATTGGTCATAAATATGTCATCAATTCACCATGTCATTTTTCTCACTTCAGATTCTTACCCTAACAAATCCCATAAAAATCCCTGATCGACAAGCTCCGGTTCAGAAAACTCAACGTAGCGTCCAAATCACGACCTAATATCGCCAAATTACTTTTCGTTAGGCTGGAGGAAATCAGGAACGCAGCCATCATAACTTTGCGGAAGTCCCAATCGCGAAGTTTGTTTTCGCCAACTGGAAGGGATGTTCGAAAAACAATATGGAACCACGCCTCAGGCGTTAACAATATAGATTGTGCTTGGCTGTAGGTGATATCGTAACAATTACGGTTTTTGTCCATTCTAGGGCCATTGGGGACGAGGAAGGATTTTCAGTCTGGCTCATTTGAACCATAATGGTGATGTGAATGATGCTATGTTCTTGATCGTTGGTCTAATTTATTCGTATTTTTTACCAGTTGAGTTGCACGTACTTATTTTGGATTCTGCTTTATCCACAATGAGATGTACGAGGATATATTGATATCTAGTTAGCCTAGACCAGTTCCATGCATAAAAAAATATTGCGTTACCATAGCAAAGAACAATAACTTATTAGAAGTGTCATTGTAACGTTTGAGGTCAAAAAAGTAAACTATAGTTACGAAATAAATTAAAAGAAAGAAGATGTCCACCGAAATTATGAAAATCGAAAAATTGGAGTTTCGAGCCATCATCAAGTACCTGTATTTAAAAGGGTTTAGAGGTAAGCAGATTTACGAAGATATGCTTAATAGCCTTGGTGATCAATGTCCTTCTTATGCTACCGTGAAAAATTGGACTGCAAGCTTCAAAAGAGGTAAATTTTCCATTGAAGTTGATGACCGATCGGGAAGGCCAGTTTCTGTGTCAGTCCTCGAAAATATCGATGCAGTTCATGACATGATTTTATCAGACCATCGAATTGGGCTAAAACGGATATCTGAAGCACTGAATATTTCATACGAACGCGTTCTTCATATAGTTCAGGTCAATTTGGACATGAGAAAAATTGCTGCAAAATGGATCCCCAAATGTTTGAATGTTTACCAAAAGCGTGAAAGGGTAGAAGCATCGCGTTCGATCTGTGCTCGATTTGAAAACGATGTAGACTTCTCAAACCGAATTGTTGCTACGGATGAGACTTGGGTACATTTCTACGATCCAGAAACAAAGCCACAATCGATGGAGTGGCGACACTCTGGTTCTCCAAGACCTGTGATGTTTCGTGTCCAAAAATCTGCTGGAAAAGTTCTTGTTCTTTCATCCGTTTTTCTGGGATTACCATGGAGCAATCATGATTGATTACTATTCGAAATTACTGACCACTCTACGGTAAAAAATTAATGAGAAAAGACGTAGAAAGCTATCCAAAGGTGTGTTGTTTTTGCAGGACAACGCCCCTGCACACAAACCTCATGTTACCAAGCAAAAAATTCGCGATTTAGGGTTTGAATTACTAGAACAACCCCCTTATTCACCAGATATGGCTCCATCCGACTATCATCTCTTTCCTCAACTGAAAAAACATTTTAAGTTAGAATAATAATAGTTTTAAAATTAAAGTAATTTAAAATTTTTAACTTGGGTTAATTCAGGCAGAAGTTTATTTATTATTTATTTATTATTATTGCAGATCATGACTATTTCTGAAGTCATATCATTGTCAACAAATTCCCACCGTTCTTTGGTGTTGCTTTTTCCACGTCAGTGAGCTTATAACATCATATCTTCAGGTTCTTTTTCGTGTCACATGAAAATTTTTGTTCTAATAGAATCCGAAGCTTATCCTAGCTCTTTCATCTCGAACATATCCCTTTTAGCTCGTGTGAACTCGACAAATACCCCCAAGTGCACACATCCATTTGTCAAACTTGTAAACACGTTGAACTTGAGGGTACAAGGTCACACTTCTCAGAAATATTCCCTCCAAACTGTGAACGAACCTTGCAGTTGGAGTAATATTGTTAATGCTTCCACTTCCGTCCTTTGCGGGGTGAATATTGCCTGAATTGTTGCCATTGAATTTTCAGAAGGATATAAGACGATTGGCAGCGATACAGAGTAGCTGAGAAATTCGAATTAGACATGGCCCCACAATGTGAAATTAGTTTCGGAGCGCGTTACAGGCTTTGGTCGAATTTGCATAACACTGCAGACGATATAAACGTTTCTTCATTATTGTTACTCAGCATTTTTATTGATCTGATATCCATCCAGACAGGAACAGTATTTTCAAAAACTTTGTATGTTAGCTATGGTTGATTTGGTTTTATAGTAAATAGGAGGAAAACGAAAACGAAAATGAAACTCTCAAAATTTTGATGTTATGTTCCAGATATACAGGATGTTTTCGAATAACAGCGAAAAATTGGAATTCTATGCAACTTATGATCTTGCATTAGCATATGAAAGCTAGTAAACAATTGTCATCGACTTTTCGTAACTTCTTCCATAGACGAGAAAGTTATCGACCGATCGAGCATTGTTGACTCACCCTGTATAAGGTTTAATATCCAGTCAGAATCCATTTTCTCCTTCACACTTTTCACCTGAAACGAGTGTAAATATCGACATTTGGCAAGAGATTCTACATCTTCCTGCCCTCAGAATGATTGATCATACGTATATCTGGGAGGCAATGGAGCGTCACTGAAAAAAAGGCATAAATATTACGTAGACTCCTGAGATTCTTATGTCGAACACGTTTCCGACGGGTATGCGAATATGTAGAAACTTTCGATGTCTGCTGTCAATAACATGAGTATGCGGTAAGTTAGCATGATTTGTGCCTTGTAGGTGGCCAGGATGAGGATAAGTAGGGAAAGTAAAGTATACTAACAGAAATGTTCTACGAAATGTTGAGGAGTCTATATAGTATGCTCAATAGACATTTTTAAATGAATTTATCAGTTGCTTGAGCTTTAATGTGAGATTAATATAATATATTCACACATTTCTCTGAACCGAACGGTTGTGAAATACTCACATTTATTAGAAGAGTTGCTCTTTCAGAATATGTATCACATTTATATGTTCTATAATTTTCCTGGAAGAAAAACTACTCTCAAGTTGACCCAAAATTCCCAAAAAGATGAGGTCAGTTAAAAATTCCTCAAGACCGAACAGTTGCGCCGAAATGGATGAAGTTCTCAGATTTATTACTAGAAGAGTTGCTGTTTCAGAATATATATCACATTTAGATCTACGATAATTTTCCTGGAAGAAAAGCCACTCGTAAGTTGACCTTCGAAAAATTTCAAAAAAGATGGGGTCAGTTAAAAATTCCTCAAGACCGAACAGTTTTGCCGGGGTGGATGAAATGTCGAGATTTATCACTAGAAAGGTTGCTTTTTCATATTATGCATCACGTTTAAATCTACTATGATTTTTCTGCTTGATACAACCTAACTCGAAAGTTGAATAATGAAAAAACTAAAAATTTGATTTTCTGGTGAACGGTGTTAGATATACGAAAGTTTGGTGAGCAAATGTAGGTTTTCGAACACGCTGAATCTATTGCGAGAAATCTCCCTTAGTTTAGATTTTCATCTTGGAAATGGCATTTTTCAAGAATTGCAATTTTCAATCTGCGATATCTCTCTATATTCGTCTGATCCAATTGGGATTTCAGGTTTTATAATCAGCATTGCCAAGGCTTCCATCCAAGCACAAAAACTCGATTTCGAAAATCTCGATTTTTTGGGTCAAAAATCAGCAAGGGGTTAGACCCCCCTGAAATTACATATTTTCTACTCTGTCTGAAAATCAGGATGTTCTATTACTGTCTTAGGATATGGAGTGCATAGAATTAGTTTTGAAGATTCTAGAAAACCACACAGTTGATGATTCAATAGAGAATAGGACTCCAGAGAGCTCTTCGAAGTCAACTCGAAAATGAAAAGTGGAAAAACAAAAAAAAATATTTTCTCCTAAACTGGGCCAGATATTTGAAATTTTGGTATGAAAATATAGATTTTCGAACACGCTGAATCTATTGCGAGCAATTTCGAAAGCCTATCTCCTTCAGTTTAGATTTTCATCTTGGAAATGGCATTTTTCAAAAATTGCAATTTTCAATCTGCGATATCTCAGGTTATATTCGTCTGATCCAATTGGGAATTCAGGTTTTATAATCAGCATTGCCAAGGCTTCCATCCAAGCACAAAAACTTGATTTCGAAAATCTCGATTTTTTGGGTCAAAAATGAGCAAGGGGTTAGACCCCCCTGAAATGACATATTTTCTACTCTGTCTGAAAATCAGGATGTTCTATTACTGTCTTAGGATATGGGGTGCATAGAATTAGTTTTGAAGATTCTAGAAAACCAAACAGTTGATGATTCAATAGAGAATTGGACTCCAGAGAGCTCTTCGAAGTCAACTCGAAAATGAAAAGTGGAAAAAAAAATATATATTTTCTCCTAAACTGGGCCAGATATTCGAAATTTCGGTATGAAAATATAGGTTTTCGAACACGCTGAATCTATTGCGAGCAATTTCAAAAGCCTATCTCCCTCAGTTTAGATTTCCATCTTGGAAATGGGATTTTTCAAAAATTGCAATTTTCAATCTGCGATATCTCAGGTTATATTCGTCTGATCCAATTGGGTATTCAGGTTTTATAATCAGCATTGCCAATGCTTCCATCCAAGCACAAAAACTCGATTTCGAAAATCTCGATTTTTTAGGTCAAAAATGAGCAAGGGGTTAGACCCCCCTGAAATGACATATTTTCTACTCTGTCTGAAAATCAGGATGTTCTATTACTGTCTTAGGATATGGGGTGCAAAGAATTAGTTTTGAAGATTCTAGAAAACCAAACAGTTGATGATTCAATAGAGAATTGGACTCCAGAGAGCTCTTCGAAGTCAACTCGAAAATGAAAAGTGGAAAAACAAAAAAAATTATTTTCTCCTAAACTGGGCCAGATATTTGAAATTTTGGTATGAAAATATAGGTTTTCGAACACGCTGAATCTATTGCGAGCAATTTCGAAAGCCCACCTCCTTTCGTTTAGATTTTCATCTTGGAAAGGGCATTTTTCAAAAATTGCAAATTTCACTTGAGAATTCGTCAAGACCGACTTTAAAGTTGTGGTCCTCACATTTTTTTTTCTCTCGAAGCCACCAGATAAGAAGATCGGCTACCGCCAATCCCTATTTCTGCAGTGTTATGGTTTATTTGTTACTTTTTGTACTATTTGTCATTAAACTATTCTGTATTTATGGATTTATTGGTCTATTCAATTGAGGATGTTGATATGGCAGTAAGCTCAAGCCACAACGAACTGCATCATCGGATTTGATATTTATAATAATCTTTTCAATCTACAAGAGCATCACACAGGATCATTTCCTGAATATTTTAATCGTCAAGGAAAAATTCAATCGAACAGCGACATCCACAACGGTAATGCATGCGAGAAAATGGAATATATCACATCCTTCGCATTCATTCAGCTCTCCACGGAGACTGTTCTCGGGGTTTATAGTCGATCTGAGCTATTTCCACCTGATAACCTCCAGAGACATATACATATATTTTGTCAGCGTCACTAGGAAGTGGCTCAAGGACTCCAATTTTCCCATTCATCGCACCGGTTGATTTTCCGACGCTCCATAGGATGAAGGAAATGCAGATTTTCGTATTGAATGAATGCCGGCTCGAAATTCGCAGTTTATTGAGAAAATGGCGTAGGTTACGGTCCAGAACCCAGCATCTGTTGAATGAACCGGGGGTAATAAAACACTCGATTGTTTTTTATCTTCGGGATAGATCTCTTCTTTCAGAAGCATACAGTGAGCACGATGCGTAGCGAAGTGCTCCCAACGCTTCAAAAGCACTTTTACAGGTGTATCATATCATATTTTCAGCATACCTGCAATCAATATGTCTTCAATTATCCACTAGCTGTATTGTAGTCGTGAGACCTATCCTAACCTGCTCATCTCTGGTGTTGTGGACCTCCATAGGAAAGAACTGTAACAGCCAGAGCCGGAGCGAGGGCGTGGCGAGAGAGGCGGTCGCCACGGGCGCTAGCGATCTGGGGGCGCAAAATAAAAATAATAAAAAAACAGTATTCTCTCCAATTGAATATTTTTCATTTAATATCTAACACAAAACATAATATTATAAAAATATGCGAAACACATTATACATATGTGTGTGAATTAAATTAATGTGAACGTAAACGAACACTATACAGGTGGGATTGTAAACAACGTCCGTAGTCCACAGCATGGACTGGAGAATAATAATCAAATACTTAATAATAATAAATTATTAAGATATAGTCCACACCATCAGTCTGAAAACAGAATGCGTCGCCACAGCCTTTTAAAGAACATCTCATCTCTATTGACGGCTGTGGCGTCGTATAACAACCAACGCGATAACAAAGGCCATGTCGAGATCAAAGAGGTCCTCTTTGGTCGAGATATACTTACAAAAAAACTATCGGAGACCGATTGAGGCGCAAAACCTTAGCCGATTGGGGGTATTTCCTTCAGAACATAGACAACAATAGCTCCTGGAGAACTGGAGAGCTGGTAAATTATCACAGATAGAGGTTACAGAAGAGGAAAAGAGAAGAAAAATAAAATAGCCTGGAGGAGAAGCTGATGATGAAACATTTTAATTTTGACTAGAAGAATAAGCTGAAAAGGGACCTCATTCAAATATTGAACTATATTTCAGTGCAACTCGAAGAAAGATCCAGTGTTTTGCCAGAAGTTTCTGAAAGCAGCTTTCTCGAAGGAATATGTTTGCAAGGCTTTCTACTTGGCGAATTAAACAAGAAAACATTAAAGTATAGTCCCGATTCAGATCCATACAAATTTGTGTCCACTCAAAATATTCTTGACTTTATCAGTAACTACAGCTGCCACAGCTACATATTAACGTTCCTTCAACAAATTGAAATTAGTGAAAACCTATTTAAGGTCTTTAACTGGACAGGAAAAGCTGACTTATTTAGCATAGCAGTACCATCAATAGAAAAGAAAAAGAATCACGACATCATTGATATTCTTGCAGAAACCAAAGCAAGAAAAGTCAAATTATAGTTCATTTTAAATGCATGTTATTGTTATTTCGTATCCCTTTTATTTTGATTTTATTTGTATTGATTTCTTTAAAATAGGAAAGATTTTTCCGAGCAAAAAAAGCTAGGTATTCGATTATGAAAGATAAATACAAATCAACATAGGAAAGAGAATTTCTTAGGGGCGCATTATGAGAATTCGCCACAGGCGCCAGAATCCTAGTTCCGGCTCTGGTAACAGCACCATTATGACTAAATGTCAAACTTATAATTTCTTAGGGCTACTTGTGACTGTGTGCCCTCTTGTGACAGAAGAGACCTAACCGTGACCTACAGATCCTTCCACACTCTAGGCATGGATAGTCACCAACCATATCTGGCCGCCACTGTATTCTTCTTGAGTCTCTATTATAAAGGTAGACCAAAGACCTCCACTGTGACCTGTCTAACGCTAGTTGTTCCCAGTTATGATTGGCATTAACTGATTTTAGGGATCGATGCAGTACATCCTTAAACCGCTTATACTGGCCTCCTGGTTTGCGAGCTCCCTCTGTGAATTCGCCATACAGAGCTTGTCTTGTGTGTGTGCGAGTTATACAACTCGCGCGCTGTAAGACTTCTGCATTTGAAACTTTGTGGAACCATCTGATGTGCATTATTTGTCTTAGATGACGTTGTTGAGTTTGTTCAATCTGTTTAGTATGTCGCCTGTAGGGCGTCCAGCTTTCGCTTCCGTAAAGGAGCGTTAGGAAGACCACTACTTTGTAAACAGCTGGCTTGGTCTTCAGATTGAGGTCTTGACTTTGAAACACTCTGTCCTTTAGCTTCTAGAATGCCCGTGATGCCGAATTGATACGGTTGTGTATTTCCGTGTCCAGGTAAGCCCTAGTATTTATGAAGCTTCCCAAGTATTTGAACTGCTCGACCTGTTCTAGAGTTTCATCCTCCAGGCTGATATCTGTTTGAGGGTTTTCTGGCGGACTTACTAGGATTTTGATTTTGTCAATATTGAGTCTAAGGCCTAAAGCTTCGTATATATGTTTATAGAAGTCCAACATTATCTGTAGATCCTCTGAGCTGCTAGCGATAAGTGCGCAGTCGTCTGCATATTGAAGTTCCATGATAAACTTTGTACGGGTTTTTGCTCTGAGGCGCTTCAGGTTAAACAGGCCTCCAACAAATCTGGATCCTATTCCAACACCTCTTACAGGCATACTCATGTCGGTAATTATCGAGACAGCTATGATGAAAATATCGAACAGTAAAGGCGCTAACACGCAGCCTCGTTTTATTCCAGAGTTGGTTAAGAAATGGTCGGTTGTAAAGCCATTATGCTATATTCTAGAGGTGTTGTTGGTATGGAGGCTTTTACACATTGCAGCTGTCGCAGTATAAGAATTGGATACGGTGAACCTAATTTTCACACTGCGATCTACCCTACCACTAGGGCAGCTATGGAGTGTCTGCTAGGTTTATCTTCTGTAAATCTCCCAGTTACGGAGTTTCCTATGAAGAGGCCTCTTGAAGTCTGAGAAGAGGGACAATGGCTTGATAATGAACTGTTTAGGGGACACGAAAGGGCTCTCAAGATGGTGGAGGATGCCAATGCATCCCTTCTACATACAGGGGAGCAAGTAGCACCAGCTTCTACTACGTCGAATCCTAGAGTGTTCTTGGTAGAGGACTTCATTGTACACCAAGCAGGCTTCTAGTGCCTGAAGATTGGTTCACTGAGGACCAGAGACTTTCCCTCTCTCTATGCTGAGGACGTACTATGTGCTGTCCACAGAAAGTGGATGCTGAACTATACAATGTTTTTGCCTACACACTGGAGCATATTCGTAAAACACAAATTTATGTGTTGTGACAGTCAGGAAACACTGAAATTCCTTTCTAAGGAAAAGGACAACCCATATTTAGTATGCCAAAACTCACTGCTCCTGACAAGAAGCAGATGTGTTTGAGCATCCCGAAAAGTGGCAATAGCCATTTGGAATCGAAATAAAAAAGGTCATCTTGATACTAAATTTATATTTGAAGCCTTAAATATCCTATATGTGCATGATTATTTACAAAACAGCATATCGAACTTTCGGAACTCAATGGTGGATGGCAAGAACAGGGGAGTGGTGGACGTTGTGGACAACGGCAGCGGTTCTGACTACTGGTACAACTGGGGCTGCATGAACAACTGGGACAACAGGGGCGGCATGAACAACAGGTACGGTCCTGACAACTGGGACGGTGTGAACAACTGGAACTGATTTCACAACTGGAACGGCATGAACAACAGGTGTTGGGTGCGATTGGACTGATCCATGGCTGGATACAGTGTGGGTGGTGATCACACCAGCGTTGACGCAAGCAACAGCCAAAAGGGCAACGAAAGCAACCTAAAAAACAAAACACTTGAAAATCAGTATACAGCGATGTAAAAATTGGGTATTTATCAACTTGCTCAATTTACATTCATTCAAAATAATTGTAACTTCATATTAAAACGACACTTAAAAATTAACGATAATTGAGTACTCGAAATATTGGGAACCGTTATGAACTTCACTGACAAATGTTGAACCTCACCTTAGCGAACATGATGAAGGAGGTGATTATCTCTTCTGTTTGGTTCAGAAATGAATATACTTCATCTCTTTCGGGCAAGGTATTTATATCATTCGCGTTTACATGATACCTGCTTCAGATAATATTGATAGGTAACTTGCCTTAACCTTGTTCGAAAAGAAGGATTACTACATAGCCTGTACGCCAACAATATTGGAATAAATTATTTGTGAATTTGAATATTAATTTCGACAGAATCTTTCTATTCACTAGAGTCGAGGTTTATAACAATGGCTTGAGGAAACAATACTTCTCTGTCAAGAAGTTATTTATCGAAATTTTGTGCAAAGGATGTGCTTAATATGAACTCATTAAGAGGATCAGAATAATCGTATTACAAGCATTAATGATAGCTTCAATGGAAGGTCAAATTATAAATCTAGATTTCGAAATATGTAAAGATATTTTCAATAATAAGAACTTATATCTTCCTAAGTATTTTTCTTGTACTCAAGCTATTGAGGGAAAATGCTAGTACATATAAGTGCCTACAATCAAGACTCGAAATGAAAAAGACGGTTTTTGGGAAAAAAATAATTTATCAGTAGCTACATAGCTTAAGTCTTATGGAAAAATAAAAATAATTTCAAAGAGTGTCCTTCCTTTTTCATCTATGTATTCAAGCAATGAGAAGAGGGATCATTATTTTCTTCGATCAAAAATATATCAACTTGGTAGTGACCTACTAAAATTTCCAATTCCCATATTTTTATAGGCCAATAAAACCACAACTGAGGACTAAATTTTATATCTTTAACACTTTCAGTGTTGTTAATCCAAACCCAGTTCAAGTGGAAAAACAAGATAGAAATGATAATGCTGACTTGAATTGATCTTCATCGTTTGATTAATTTAAGGAGTAAACCAAGAAGGAAATCAAACTGAGGTAAATTAAATTCGTTGTATGTTCATGAATACAAATCGCTCTAGGTTCGTTTTTCATTCTTCACGAGGAATCGATTCGATATCCAGTCACGTTTCTTAGGTTGTGTTACCGAGGAAGAACAGCGTTCGTAAGCCCATGATGAGATCAGTTTACGTTTATGGAAAAATGAATCGTTATGTGTTTTATTGCAGGATGACAAAAAAATTGATGCGGATAATTGAAAAAGAGATAAGAGATAACTCGAAACCATTGAACGAAAATGGAAATAAATCTTGCTGTCACAAGAAACTTTTTCGACCCAGAATGGGTCTTTGACTCTTAAAAATATTTTAACAGTAGATTCCTGAGGTCAGAAGAAACACTTTTTTCCTTCACTATTTTTTACGAATCGGCTGGTTTTAAAAGATACAGGCTGTTGAAGAACCATAGAAAAATGTTATTTTCATATGTCACAAACTTTTTTTTCGAATGAGATGAATTTCGAAATATATAGTTTTTCATTTATTAGATGAATCACGTCTTCCAATTTTCTCATTATGACTATTATGTACCATAAAAATACCAAAAATTCAAAGAACCCAACTCTTGAAACTAAGCTGGACGCTATCTAAAAATTATTTGAAAGTTTTGCAAAATATTCTTCATATTGTCTCGTATAATGAGCCGTTTTCGAGTAATTTGATGTTCAAAAATAAAAAATAACTGTGAAATTCGAAAAATTGGGTACTTCAATCGAATGCAACTCATTTTGAAAGATCCACAGATGTGTAGTGTCACAGATTTAGCTAGTTGTTCTAAAGAATTCTTCAGAATTCGGACATAAATTTTGAAAAAAATACTTGTTCATAGTCACCCACTCATTTGGTGAGGCTTGGGACACAAGTTAAAATCTATTGATTTCTCAACTCTCAAATGAAATAGGTGACTTGGGACTGTGTATAGTTTTGAAAAATTATAATTTGTGATTATATAGTTGAAATTCGGTAAGAAAATTAAATGATAAACCCCTATTACAGCGAAAGTATTTCAACTCAAATGTGAAAAACTAAACGAAACAATGGAATTTTGATTTATTTAATTCTTTGGTGATTTCTTTGTATAAATAACGTAAATAATAATATCCTACGAAAAATCGGCATATTTCCTGCTGCCAATGCACCTCTTGTCTTGTATCTATTCGGCATTGTCCCAAGTCATCCTATGAAACAACAGAATAAATGAATGAGATCCGTGTTGCCGTTTGATTTGTAAACAACCTTGTTTCATGACATATCTAATATCCCAATATCCCACGTATCCAGAAAAAAAATACACATGCACAAAGTGAAACGCATGTACAGGACACTAGAAAGTATAAGTGCCATAAAAAAACGTGCTTTTACTATCCTCAATTCGTTAATTTTTCCTGTCAATTCAAACGCTCTGATCACGGCAAACACAACAGGAATTAATTGTTAAACTAACCGAAAAGACGCTACACAATCTTATAAGTTTGTCCCTTTACTCATAAATGGTAAGAAACAAAGAAATCTGCAAGGGGGGTAATTGTCCCAAGTTACAGGACTATCCCAAGTCATCGCAATCTACCGGTATAAATAGATCATCTAATAACACTGTGTACATATTATTCCTATTCGATTTCAATATACTCATCGAACATTCAGTAGATTTGAAAATTTTATTCATTATAAAACATCTTGTATAACAAGAAATGACCAAATTCGTCATAAAAAACCTGTATTAGGCTTTATATCGTTTTTATGATTAGAAAAAACTCAAAGAATATCACAAAACAGCCTGTTAACATAAAAATCACCATGTGGAACTCACAATGTAAAAAAAATTCAGTATAGCATATCCATTTATTAGAGACGAAATAATTAAAATATTGAGGAAGAAATAAGTGCCATAGACTAGATAGTTGGAACGGTTAGCTCAGCGCATATTCGAATGATTTAAAATATAATATCCCCGAGAAGAATTAGGCGTCTTGGCTGTAAAGCCATCATCCAGGCAACATGTCGATTAAATTATTCTTTATGGGAAGTAGTTGAAAATTTCTGCTCTTTTCCCCATAAAAGAGATATATGCACGTTATCTCGCTGGGTTGAAGCGTCGGTTATCTGAAACGAGCGCATCATAAAACGAAAACTCGGTACAGATTCTAAACATTAGCTCGTCAAGGGATGGAACAGCTTTCATACTTTCGGAATGAAGCGATTCATTTTGCTCGATATACGAGATTGGCGGATATTTGCCGATTCTTTCGACTCCAATAAACGGTACAATACGCTTTCGGGCGTCAGAAACGTAAAACAACAAATGACCTGTCACGGTATTAATTAATTAATATCTACACATTTACTCCCCTTTGTCCAAGAATTTCAGTATCGGTCTGCAATGAAATTTTTTGCACTATTAATAGATGCATAATTCTCAAAATCTTCATTCCTCATTATTTTGCGTACGCTCTGCAGAGAAATTTCACCTGAAATGATTCACTTTTGACAGCTTTCCACCCCTATAGAGGAGTCGAAAATATACAACGAACCGAAAAACGGTTTTCTCAAGAACAACCATCGATCTTAAAGAATCCCATTGTCTTTTCGATATTGAATTTTGGCTTCTCCCACCTGTGATCAAGCGTTTAGTGTAATTTTGTTTAATAAACAAGCATTTTTCATTTTTTCAGTAAATTAATACGTGTAGGCTTAAAAATGAAGGCAAGGGAATATTTTCCTCGAAAAACACTCTTCAGAAGAATAGGAGAACTAGTACCTAATCAGAAGGTTCAACTCAATAGTTGCAACTGAAAAAAATTGTTTCTGAATTTCTGAATAGTCCACATTACTCAAATTCGAAGATAGATTAGTTAGTTCCCTTTTTAGGAAATGAATAATTCAAATATCGATCAAGATGGTGGAGGATGCCAATGCATCCCTTCTCCATGCAGGGGAGCAAGCAGCACCAGCTTCTACTACGTTGAATCCTACAGGGTTCCTGGTAGAGATCTTCATTGTACACCAGGCAGGCTTCTAGTGCCTGAAGGTTCCACTTGGTTCACTGATTACTATGTGCTGTCCACAGAAAGTGGAGGCTGAACTGTACAATGTTTTTGCCTGCACACTGGAGGATATTCGTAAAACATAAATCTATGTGTTGTGACAGTCAGGAAACAGTGAAATTCCTTTCTGAGGAAAAGGACAACCCATATTTAGTATGACAAAACCCACTGATACTTACAAGTAGCACATGTGTTTGAGCATCCCAAAGGTGGCTATCGCCATTTGGAATCGAAATAAAAAAAGTCATCTTGATACTAAATTTATATTTGAAGCCTTAAATATCCTATATGTGCATGATTATTTACAAAACAGCATATCGAATTTTCGGAACTCAATGGTGGATGGCAAGAACAGGGGAGTGATGGACGTTGTGTACAACGGCAGCGGTTCTGACTACAGGTACAACTGGGGCTGCATGAACAACTGGGACAACAGGGGCGGCATGAACAACAGGTACGGTCCTGACAACTGGGACGGTGTGAACAACTGGAACTGATTTCACAACTGGAACGGCATGAACAACAGGTGTTGGGTGCGATTGGACTGATCCATGGCTGGATACAGTGTGGGTGGTGATCACACCAGCGTTGACGCAAGCAACAGCCAAAAGGGCAACGAAAGCAACCTAAAAATCAAAACAATTGAAATTCAGTATACAGCGGTGTAAAAATTGGGTATTCATCAACTTGGTCAATTTACATTCAATCAAAATTATAACTTCATATTAAAACGACACTTAAAAGTTAACGTTAATTGAGTACTCGAAATATTGGGGACCGTTATGAACTTCACTGACAAATGTTGAACCTCACCTTAGCGAACATGATGAAGGAGGTGATTATCTCTTCTGTTTGGTTCAGAAATTAATATGCTTCATCTCTTTCGGGCAAGGTATTTATATCATTCGCGTTTACATGATACCCGCTTCAGATAATATTCATAGGTAACTTGCCTTAACCTTGTTCGAATAGAAGGAAATTTCACCTGAAATGATTAACTTTTGACAGCTTTTTACCCCTATAGAGGAGTCGAAAATATACAACGAGCCGAAAAACGGTTTTCTCAAGAATAACCACCGATTTTAAAGAATCCCATTGTCTTTTCGATATTGAATTTTGGCTTCTCTCATCTGTGATCAAGAGTTTAGTGTAATTTTGATCTATAAACAAGCATTTCTCATTTTTTCAGTAATTTAATACTTGTAGGCTTGGAAATGAAGGCAAGGGAACATTTTCCTCGAAAAACACTCTTCAGGTGAATAGGTGGACTAGTACCTAATCAAGGTTCAACTCAATACTTGCAACTGAAAAAAATTGTTTCTGAATTCTCAAGGTTACATTGCGTAGTCCACATTACTCAAATTCGAAGATAGATTAGTTAGTTCCCTATTTAGGAAATGAATAATTCAAATATCGATGACGAAATGTTACAAATTGTTGCAGAAGAATATAGAAAGGTCATTTATCAAATACGAATATTCGCCCATAACGAAAAAATTTCTGACCTCTGTATGGGAAAGTGGGGACTATCCATGGCAGCTTCATACATCGTTATTCGAGGTTGAAGCTCCCAGTAGATATTACCAAAAGGTAGTAATTTTTTCAGTAAACTACAGTAAAAAAAGACATGATCTGAGTAAAATGATCCAAAGAAATTTCGAGTTAAGAGCTTAAATAGTTTCTGAAACACAATTTCCACAAGTTTCAACCTTCCGTGTTGCAATATTCAAACAAGAAAATCAATTACGTTTTCTGAAGAATTCCTTCACATTTCTACAATCGATAATTCAGCAGGTCGACTAGAAAATAATAGGATGCATATATAAAAATCAGGCCACCAGCTCAGATCGAAGCTGCTCAGAACTAAGTTAATCGGTGTTATTTTGAATAAAGAATAATAATTACTGATTGAAATGCCTGCAAATTATGGTGGCAATGGCGGATAAGAAAATATACAAGATATAGAAGCCTGTTTTCGAAAACTTTCACGTGGTGATTCCTTGTCAAAAAATAGTGTGGATCTTTCATATAAATTTGTTTTAAACAAACTTAAATTCATATAACCCCTGTATAACAAATGATGACATGTTTTTCTAATCGTAGGATCTAGGACGTTTATGTATCAATTTTCAAACCGTTGGTGTCGATTAAAAATTGCACATAAAAAAAATTCAAAAAATTAAAAAACCCCATTGCGGTTTCATTCAGACAAAGCGATGAAAACATCAAAAGAAAGATCGCTGTCGTTCGATTGCACAGAGCATACACGATTAAATGAGAAATCGGTTTCATAGAATCACCGGCAAGAAGATTGATGGTGGTAGTATTTCCAATATGGAAACAATGCAGAATTTCTAATTTCTTTGTCGTTCATCAGAAGACCGCTGTATCTGACAGGGGGTTATCTGAACTTCGCCAGAAAAGGTCATAAGGATGAAATATTGGACATTTCCCTGCATGTTCATGCGCCATTCGGTTTGAGGATTCCTGTTAAATTACTTGATTCCTCCAGGAATAATCATCGGACTTGATATTTATTGATTTTTTTTTTCAGCTTGGGTACTCGGTTGGTGGATGTGCAAAACCGTTCCTTATATACAAGGCGTTTCTGTAGCAGCATCTGTTTATAGCCTAATAGCAGTTTCTTTGGATAGGTGAGTACCTTTGAAACGCAATGTCACTATTTTTTTTTCAGAATTTTTTGTAGAATAACTTTCTGTAATATAAGAATTCATTCCAGGAAAGTATCTAGGAAGCCTAATTTTTTATATTATTTTGTGACCATAATGAAATTTGATTTGAATCAAAATATCTTCAACCTAATTCAACTGGCTTTCAATAATGAGTTTCAAGGTGATTTTGCCATTAACTATTAGACCATTTCCAGCAGTTTTTGAGAATTTTAAGCTGCCAATTTTTACTCGATTGAATTCTTTCGAAGAAGTTGCACGTTGAGTAAGTATTATATAGAAAAGTGGAGTACGTATAGATCTCATAAAGAGGTGAACCTATAATTTCCATTTCTGTGGAAATACGACCTATTAGGAAAGTATCTAAAATATCAATATTTTCAAGTACCTGAAGACCACTGCACATAAAATTGGTACAAAAATCCACTTAAAAAAAGTTATGAATTTATCAAAGAAATTTATCGCAGATTTATTCGATTCATTTTTACTCAATAGAGTTTAGGTGACCATTCCATTGTTACCTATACGATATAATGCTTATGATTTCTCTGTATTGAAAAAATATCAATCCAGTAGCTTCATGTTGATATCGACAAGAATTCAAGAAGACTTTAGAAATATATCATGAGTATCAGCTATCTCACTAGAAAATTACGAAAAATTAAAAAACTATGTCTCGATTACTATCCTTCAGAAGGTTATTTTAGATCTTAAAACTAGATCGCATCATCAGATGATTTTGAAAATGTTGGGAAAACATTATTTTCTGAGAGACAAGTACAATATCTCTAGTTCAGTCTGCTGTGGTAAGGAATTTAACAAGAAAGCAAAGCTCCTGACTTTACGTCTGTGCTTTTTCACACATTGAACTCTGAATCGAATACTCATCATTTACCGACCGAACACTTGTAAATTTCGAACATTGCAATTGAAGCGTACGTTTAAAATTTTTTAATGCTTGAGAATAATCAAGCAGGACGCTTATCAGATTGAAGAAAATTGTACGTCTCGTTTTCGACATATTCAATTTTGAATTTCGTACAGTACCAGTCATTCCGATAACCAGGCTATGTGAAATCATCAATTATTTGACTAATTCCTTCTGTGGTTACGATGGTAACCGTTAATTGTCAACATTAGACAACGAAATAATTATTATTGGTAATTACTTTCTTCAACAATTAAGGTGGTTGTCTCGTATGTTTCGTTTTAAAAAGCCCACCCTGTATTTGTACGAGTCAGAGACTCACCCTGTATAGTAGCGTAAACCGTTAAGAATTCGACAAAAATTTATGAAACTAGTTTTCTGTAAAATTTAATCAGCTTCCATTTTAACACGAACCATTTTTCTGTGTGAAGAACGTCATTACCAAAATTGAAGTAAAAAATTTAAAGAAAAGGTACCTCACCCTCTCTCAACAAATGCTCACCTTCTAGAGTACTTTTATTAATCTACTATACCAAGTTCCCCTAAGAAAGTCCTGGAGAAAACGTTATCTCTATAATGCATTCATTGACTGGACCAGTTAGGAAACAGATCTCATTTTTTGAATAATATCTCCATTATCCTTCGGTTCAGGAATCCACTCGGCCCCATCTCGACAACATAATTGGTGCTTGTGTATATCGAAAATTGGTCCATTGCATAACCTATTGACTGCAACTGTTCATTCAATCAGGAATCCGATGAAAATAAACACATTCAGTGTCGCCCGTGTGCCTTCTTAGGTCAAGACAAAGCAATTTTCGACAACCAGTTGTGAACACTTCGGTGAATAATTTGGTCATGTCATGCCACTTCATCCTCTGTAACTTTCTCGGCTCCAATTAAGAGGTACTCATCGTGTGGAAATAGCGTGGCGCGATGAATTTTCCTCATGGGCCAATATTTCAGATGCTCGAGATAGAGCGCCGTTCTACCTTAACCCAAATTTCGATATCTCGACTGGTTTTTATGCAACAGCCAAACTTGACTCGCATTTCTATGTGGAAGTCGATAAATTCGGCCGCCTCTAACCTACTGAAATCTGTAGATTTTATAGTTATTGCCGGCTTTGTCGATTTTATTCTGTGGATTTCACCCCGTCTCTATAAATTTCATCCTTCGGTTCGCCGTTAGGAGCATTCAAATAAGCACACGTATCTGGAAGTAAGGACTTGGGGGTACCGAAAAAGTTTTGATTTAGGACGGACATTAAGTGCGTGGTTTTTTATGGGCTAACAAGAGGATAGCAAATGATCCGAAAATAAGCATATCCCGCTCATCATACGGATTTATATCGTCAAAAGAGAAAATGTGGAGCAGAGTTTGTCTCTGATGTGGAGGAAAACTCACTTAAAATTTGTATTCCCTCGTACGTTTGGAAGATGAACATGATGCTGTTTCCATTTCATTCAGAAATTTAGGAGATTCAGTGGTAATTAATGCAGATCTCTTTCCGATTTCTCAAAATCGGCAATAAAAAGAAGCATAAATGGTGAACTGTCTCTACTCAATGCTAGTAGAGTAAGATCCCAGTGCGACCAGATATAACTTATTTTCACACAGATGAAACTTTAGGATCTCAGTAGAGTATCATGTGCTTTGAATACCTGCGAACTTGTGGAGCTTGCCTAGTGACACCTTGACAGATACCAGGTGGCAAAGGTTACTAAAAATAAGTGTTACTTAACTTTTTTTTACATGGCTGATTTTTATATACGTTTTAAAGAATATTATTCTGAATTTATTTTATAAGCGACAGACACTTTCCATGGACCAAAACCAAAACGTTTTGAAGCTGAACAAAAAATAAATGAACTTCATTTATTTTCACATGTCTGATATTGAAATATGTTATTGAAGTAACTATAAAAAAGTTATATTTCATCATTCAGACGAATAGTAGTGACCAAACATCCCCTAAACATGAAAATTATTAGGCCAGGAGTGTGAGAGCACTATGCATGCCATAGTGAGTGGACTAAGGTAACTCTCTTTCACAATCTGTTTGGAGTGCCTTTACTGTATACTATACATTGCTCGCATATGGCAGATACACATACCTAGAGATAAGAATCAACTCTTGCCCATACACAATAAACTAACTGACTGCATTGATAGTCCCTTGTTAATTCAGATACAATGGGGTAGTACTTTCTTTCGAATCCTTAAATAGTTAATGGACAGGCATATCTCTTATTAAAAGAATAATTATTTTATATTTTTGTAGATGATTCCAAGTTTGCAGTACAGTACAGTCTCGATTATCCGAAATAATGTGGACCAAAGTGATTTCGGATAATCGAAATTTTGGTGAATCCAAGTTTAGGATGACTGTATCATAAGATCGAGAAGAAAATAAGTAAAGTTCATTTATTTTTTGTGAAGCTTCAAAGCGTCTGGGAAGAGTTTTGGCTCATGGCAAGTGTCTGTCACTTATGATATAACTTCAGAATAATATTCTTTAAAACATATATAAAATAAGTTAAGTAACACTTATTTTTAGTCACCTTTTCCACCTGGTATCTGCCCAGGTGTCACTAGGCAAGCTCCACAAGTAGCAGGTATTCAAAGCTCATGAAACTCTACTGAGATCTTAAAGTTTCATCTGTGTGAAAATAAGTTATGTCTGGTCGCTCTTGGATCTTGGACTATAGTAATAAGAAGTGAAGCGTCTACTTTCACGTACAGGTGAATTACACAGTTGATTCATTTTGATGAGCATTACGAAAGTCAATGAATTCGTTTTCATCACATGAAATGGATACATATTCGAACAATCATAGAAATGGTAGTTAGAAATTATTTTTCCAAATAATGAAAATAAACTATATTCCGAAATTAATTTCATTCGATGAGACCGTTTGTGAGATAGAACTAAAAATATCATTTTTCTATGGTTTTTCAACAGTCATCTTTTAAACCAAACCGATTGGGAAAAAATGGTAAGGGAAGAAAGTGTTAATTTTGATCTCCTTATTAAAATATTTATACGAGTCAAACACACCCTGTACAAAAGGTTTATGAGTTTCTTTCAAGGCCTTCGATCACACTCAGTGCATCCGAAAAAATCATCAACAATACAAATACCTCGATTGAGCGTCCTCGAATAAACGAATTTACTGCGCTAAATCCACCTTTATCCATGTCATTCAGTTTATTCGTACATGCAGGCTAGAGAGATATCGTAGTGAACAACAGTGTTGTATGTGAATTCTGAATTCCATCCCCAATGTACAATTGTATCTATGTTATCGTGTGAAACCACCAGATTCCTGGACAGAGAAACATGAGGATTGAATGAACGAACACCTAACCAATCCAGATTGTAATGCATTAAATTTTTGTGTTCCCAAGAACCTCGATTTCATTGATCGATTTTAATTGAAGAAAAAACTGGTGTCAAGGATACAGTCCGTATCTATATCACGGATATATTTTCATTTATTACACGAAAACCTATAAAGGAATACCTGCACCAAAGCTCTCATTTCAAACACATAAATATAACGTAATAAAAATTTTATGCCAACTCGTATTTACAAATATCGAAACACCTATTTGAAACTCGTAAATTTGGTTCGATGGAATCTGATAACGTATAGGGTAAGTGGGTATGAAGAAACGAATGGGGACATAAATTGAAAAGCTGTCGATATATGATAACATTTAAATATTTATACTTTTAAGCGTCTAGAGTACAAAATTATTCTTACTCAATTATTTGTGATTTTGTAATTAATTCCTTTTTATGTACTTTCTCTACAACAATCGTATGAAATTGTCTTTCCCCTATTCGAAATATTCTTATATGTCTTGCTAAAATTCAATATGAAAAAAGTTTCTTTATATGAATTTACCTAAATTGTATTATTTGGCCTGAAATATTTGTGGTACCAGTGTTTTTTCGAAATCCTCCACGATAATAACAATAAATCAATTAAGATGAGGAATAACTTCAAAAATCAACGTCAACTCTAATTTACGTAATCCCGTTGGGATAATAATACCTCAATAATCAATTACAAGATCTGATCGAAATTCAGCTCGTAACTGCTGAAGGAAATTCCTCTGTTCAAATTCGCCAATCCTGTTGCCAAATAAAATTGGTAGGAAGCCCTTCCTACCCTCCAAGATAGATACAATCGAAGGAAGGAATTGATTTTCGCAAGAAAGGAACGTCTTTGTGTATTCTGGGACGAAAGATTCAGGCATTGGCACCCATTTATAACCCTGACCCCCAAACTTAAAAAAAATGTTTTCGGGCCTTCGGAACGTTTCAAAGAAAACAAACTAACAGCTCGCAGCACGGTTCTCCCTCCAACATCAATCTCACTATTGAAAGCACAATAGATTTCCACTTTAGTTTCCTATTAATTATATTCATGACATCTTCTGACATAAATGAATAATCGCAAACGCCATTACCAATGTCGTGTATGCTCAACAATAAGATTTTGACGGAAAGACGATGCATTAAGCGCTGGGAGTAATGGTTTATCCTTTAATAAGAACGAATCAACATTTATTCATGCCCGCAGATTTGAACAGACTGAATTATATTCAATGGCATAAAAAAACTGCTGGAATCGACCAGAGGGTCAACAGAACAGAAACTACAGATTCGTGGAGATTTTATCAATTTCAATAAATTTGCCGCTATGCTTTAGTTTTGTCGAACTTGTAATGGAAATTCGAATTTTGTATAACAGTATATATCATTGTAAGTCAAAGAGAATATACTATACAAGGGAATCATTTCGGTCTAGGTTCCCTGCTAGTTAGTTGATTCACTTTTTTTTCCTAATCTTATAGTTGGGGAGCCGACGATGCTATATCGGGATTTACTCGAGCGTCGTGGAGACGTAGTGGATTTTGAAGATTAGATGGTAAAAAAAAAGGTTCTATGATGTATGCACTTTCAGCTATGGGAAAAGCATATGCAGGGTCTCAAAGATGTAAAAAAAAATTGTCAGGTGTGCATACTCGAGCGTGCCAGATTAAGATACTGTATATGCGCTACGTGTCTCTGATAATGAATTCATGCTTATCTGACAGTTTGCGTGGTGGGACTGGTCGTACGGAAGAGTTGAAAATGGTAAAAAAAAATTTCTAGCGTGTCAGATTTTTCGAAGATATGTTAATTGGACCCGAAGGAAGCTACTTTTCAAGGGACTGACAATTTGGACGTGACGCAAGGTCACAGCGGTCCTTTGAACATTTGAAACAAAATCGTTACTTGTACATACTCTAGCGTGTCAGATTTTCATACAGATGATTAATCTGGGTGTTGTAGACGTGTTGACGCATTAATATGACAATAATCAGGGGGGGTTTTCTTAATCTGACACTTTGAAGATGATAAAAATCCCTTTTTTTCGAATATTTCCCTCCCAGTACCTCTAATCGTTTTTGTATTCATCATGAAAGTTGTAGATAATAAAATTCTACACAACTTTTGTCTGAAGCAATTTTACATACTCTCAACCGTTCTCGAGTTAGAGGGCGATAAGGGCGAGAAGCTTAGCCACACATGCGAAAGAGCAAGGTCAATGTAGAATCCCAGTCTAATCTACAATTTTCAAAATGACAAGGTGTTTCTATGATGACAATTTCGAAATTAGTCACGAAAATTTTAGTATTGTCTGTGACTGAACCTTAGAATGTACTATTTTCCAAGGAGTGAATTTTCGCTTCAGCATGTATCGCTAAACACCTCGCATTAATCGCCATATATCTCAAAAACGTTCGAACGTAGAAAAAATTGCTTTGCACAAAATTTATGAAAATTGTTATGCTCTACAACTTTTATGATGAATGCGAGAAAGATTTGAACCCCAGGGGAGGAGATAATTCAAAAAAACTGATTTTTGTGACCTTTATGCCCAATTTTTATTGTTCCGCCTTGCTAAAACTGTGAGATTATATTTTTTCCGTTATTCTTGAATCATTAGCTTCAAAATAAGAAAAAACGCCACCGCGCTCGAGAATGTAAACGTGACGTTTTTTTTGCAACTTTGGCGCCCTCCCACACATTTTCGACACGCTTAAATTGTCAGATTAAGAGAATAAATACTTTTCAACATGTAATTAACCACATATATCTTAATCTGACAGGCTCGAGTATGTACAATGATCGTTTTTTTTTACTATTCTGACAGGCTGTCCTAGACGATTCCCCCTATATACAGATCTAATTTTTGGTAGAGGTACTCTACAGGGTCCAAGGTATGTATTCTTTTATTAATCTGACACGCTCGAGTAAATCCCGAATTTCCCTCTTCGGCTCCCTAACTATTACATTCTATACAGAAACTGTCGAAAAAGTCTGCAAGAATTCAACACTGAATAGATCCATCGGAATCCAGAGCACCGCTGATTCCCGTATGAAAAACATTTCCAACTGAGAAACTCTGCTCTATCCCATGCAATCAATTTATAAAATCGCCAAACTCCTTCATTTTCCGCTCGCCAAATCTAAAAAATTCCTTCCCCTCACTCTCACATTACTAAGAACCTCGCTTTATCACAGAGGACTTCCTCGAAAAGTTTCCCCATTTATTTCCTTCAGGATGAAATGTTCATTCTGGAATCTCCTTGGAACAGGGCATAACGAAAGTCACAGAGACTGTGAGCTGTCATATGACATGTCCGAGCCAATTTATGGAACAATGCAATTGAGAGCAGGTTCGAAAGATATTAGAGTATCGAGACTGATATATTGCCCGCAATCTTTTTCTTGCCTAGTCTCTGCCTGTCCGCTGCCGTATTACATGAAAGACCCTAAGAGTTATTACCCTCGAATACAATGAGTTGTAACGTAAGAAACACGGTTTATTAGAATTTTATTAGTAAAAGTCTTCCACGATATAATTCAATTTTTATGGGTACTGAAGCGGTTGCTGGTAGGACTGAGCAATAAGACGTTGATGGTTGTTTCCATTTGGTGATAAGGAAATTCATGAAATTACTTTTAGATTTTCTCTGAATACATATGAAGAATCCAAGAATCCAGCTTTTAGATAAATAATGGTCAGACAAACATGAGAAAATCATGGGGTCTAAGATGTAATTTTCTATGGATTTATGGATAGTCATTTTAAGGTTGTAGTATGGAGGGGGTTGTTTATGGAATAGGCGCTTTCTGCATTTCTTGAAAGACTCTATGATCGTCCAGATTTGCATGCGTTACTTCTGGTGTTCTATCCTTAGCACATTAGTACACCCTAGTGTTTCAAAAGTAATTAACCGAATTCAACTATATCATGGTGACGTCCAACCATTTTAGAAATCAAGATATAAACCTAATTATACTCCATTCAGATTTATTTTAGCAGTCGGTTGGCCATGAAATAATTTTCTCAAGCTTTTGTAACTAGAACGAAGTATGGTTGGCACTCATGAAAGGTCGCTAATGTGATAGAGCCGTTGCCACAACTAATATCAATTTTTATTACGAAAATGCCGAAAGTGATTTAAAAAAGAGACAGGGTTTCAGGAAATGCTATTTAGAATTCAGGTCCTCTCATTCAGATAGTTATACCCTGATTTTCTAAAATCCACGATACAAAATAATTCAATGTAAGAGAATTCATATAATGTTTCATCTGAATCTAAACGACTTATATTTCAGCTGAATATTTCCACAATCAGAAAGATGGTGAATGAAGAGGATGACAAAGAATTTCCTTCTATTGGGAGACCCCATTTGGGAATTTTATGTTTGAGTGAATTAATGCGAAAAGTTTTCTACAGCATTTTCGATTAATGTCATCGTAGAATAAATTCCCGAAAATTGATTTTTTTATTTTTCATTTGACTTGTCCTATACATTGTAAATGTCTTAAGGTACCAATAAATAAGTACCAAATTATTATTATTATATCAATGTATTAAAATGAAAAGCCACAAAAACGTGCCAGTTGTCCTGTTAATTGTTTATTCATGTGAAATTTTTGTTCAAAGGTGAAGTTCATCTTAAATTGAAACTTCTTCTAATTCCATTTACTTATATTAATGCTAGATGATTTTTGTTGAAGAATTCAACATTCTTGTAATTATCTGTTAATTCCTTCGGGAGGTACCCATTCCCAACCACTGCATCATATGCATTTCATCTTTGAAATCTACAACTGATGTACCGTATTCAAACTTTAGCCAAAGAAGATATCGAACATTAACTCTCCTCAAGCTAGTGCATATTATGATATTATACTGATCTCTTGCATTTTCCATGTAAATAACTGGATTTGGTATGCCTTCAATCAGTTTGTATAAACTTCAATTATGTTGTCACATATTTTCCGAAGAGATTCGACATTGTGATAAAATACGTAATGACAGAAACTTTTACGTAAAACAGGCAACATAGCGTTGATTTAAAACCCAAAAATGTTTTGACAAGCGTCATAACCCCACATTTTCGTACTATACAGAGTGAAATGTGTCAAATTTCTTTTCTTGTTCAATGATTAGGTATGTAATTTGGAATCACAATTGAAATGAACATTTTCCTGAACTTGGTTTATCCAACCCAAAGACTTCTAGAAGTATACAGAATATTCTAATCGTCATTATCTACCCCTCTAACCTTGCATCACTTTTCCTTCAATGGAAGACTAAAATTGGTAAAGGCGTTCTTTCTTATATAGAAACCTATTAAACTTGATCCAGTTTCTTTCAGTTTAAATAATGATCGGTGGAATACGAGAAGTATTTATCAGATACTTACCTCACGATGATTCCGAGTCGATAACCTCAACCTTGTCTGCAATTCTGATATATTTATCGTGAATTGCTCGTCGAAATGCTGCGAATGCGAGCAAAAATCAATCAGTTTTACGATTGGAAAGTCTCATATCTGTTACCTTTTTCATCACCTTCGTTCTATTTAGGATCTGTAAACCTGAACTAAATATACCGATATTTTTCTTTTACCAGCAGCCTTCAGATTTCAATATATCGAATCCACAAATGGTGCGAGATATTCAATAGATGAATAATTGCATGATGAAAAATAATTGGAATGGAAGAGGCTATGGAATTCTAGGATTCAAACTAAGAAAATGTTTTCGCTCTTTACAGCTGACTAGCAAAATTCTCTCATCTTTCTTATTCTGTTCAGAAAAAACATTACGCAAACTCCCGAACAGAATTGAAGAAACGATAAGTTTGTTTTATATTGGTAATATTCTTATACCTACTAATCGACAGATAATATCATTCAATATGAAACAAGTTAAATTTTCAATAGTTTATTTATCTATGCTTTTGTTCGCCAATCCATATCAGCTTTAAAATTATTCTGTGTTTATTTCATTCATCGAATTCATTCTGGAATTTGGAATAAATTTGAATCAATGAAGAAAGAATTCATTCAATATGAAAGCTATTTTAGGTGAGAATATATTGATTATGAGACAGAAGGTATTTTACGGAATATTTTCAATCGCTGGTATAAACGTAGAAGAATACTGTAGATCATACGACTGGAAATTAATACTTCAATCAAGTTAAACTCCATAATTTTTCTGAAGGAATAGCACCAAATAGCGAATTTAGTACTCTGCTTATAACAACTTTTAAATTTGGCTACTTCAAACAAAACGAATGATCTACCGTGAACTTTTCCTAAGTTCATTTTCCATAATTTCAATTCTGATCGATCCATTCCTAATGTTGTCCGAACTCTTTCGAGACAGTTTAAGAAGTGTAAATGACTATGCAAAACACATCCTCATCTTATGCATGAAGAAAATTTGAATTTCAAATTCGGGATATACTGCATCTGATGCATCAAAATATTCTTCACACATCGTACATTCTTTCATCGGTTAAAAATTTCCCATAACGAATCGATGATGAAATGTTCAACAATAAGATTTCCACTCCCTGGAAAATTTTCATTCTTGATTATCGTTATGATATCCTTGTCTCATTATTAATTCCGCATTGAATTTCGCGATATGAATTTACCTTGATGAATGAGGAAACTGTTCGAACTTTACAATGAAAAACTTCGAAAAAAATACCCAGTGCAAGATCTCGTATTGAAAAAATGCTGATATCACCGGTAACAAATCCACTGGCAAATAAATACTTCCTTCCGTGCGAGTAAATATCACGTCTACCTTCAAATAAACTGCAGGAGACTCGGGAGATAAATGTACGTACGCAAATTAACTTCTTGCGTGAGTTCAAGCCCACAACTGACAATGTACCAATTCAAATCGGGTCTGAATAAATCACTCGGAGATCAAGAGTTTGTCAAGGTCCCGTCCTTGAAAGAATGAAGTTGAGATCGCAAGAAGTGGGATAATTCTCGAATATATATACGCCGAGGATTTCGGGTAGAATCAACCACAATCACCATCGTTTTCGTCCGATTCAAATCAACAACCCAAACTCCAAAACCAAAATGATGAAAGTGAGTAGAATTATTCATTCCAATCGTTTAAAGTTTTTGTTATATCCTTTAGTCAGAAATTCATCGTTTCATACATTTTCTTTTATAATAAGAAATAGTTTTCTTAGTAATTCTCTTGTGATTAATATTTATATGATTGTCTGAATTTCAGTTCGCCGTAGTTGCCCTTATTGCCTGCGTTGCCTTCGCCAATGCCGGAGTGATCACTCCACTTGTTTCCACCCAGACCCACACGGTGTCCAGCCATGGATCAGTGCAGTCTCACCCAACTCCTGTGGTTCACGCTGTCCCAGTTGTCAAAGCTGTCCCAGTTGTTCACGCCACCCCAGTTGTTCACGCTACCCCAGTTGTCCATGCCGCTCCAGTTGTCCCCGTAGTCCACGCAGCTCCACTCGTTCCAGTCGTCAAAACCGCCACCGTTGTCCACCATACCCCAGTCATTGCCGTCCATCATTAAAATGAAATATTTGCTGTGATTTTAGAATAAGTCTGATGGATCTTCATTATGTTTGAAGCTTTAAATATAAGGGAAATAACTTAATTTTTTTCACTTCTTCACCACATAACCGAAAGGCTTCTGAAATGAACAAAATCAGGGAAAGTTAGTCTATTAAGTCAGGAGATTTGCCTAGTAGGTAGACCAGCCTAGTTGGTAGATTCGCCTAGTTGGTAGATTCGCCTAGTTGGTAAATTTGCCTAGTTGGTAAATTTGCCTAGTTGGTAGATTCGCCTAGTAGGTATATTCGTTTGATAGGTAGATTCGCATACCTTGCACGTATAGTCCATTCAAGAATTATTGCCATCTCGGTTGGGTATGGAAATCGAATTTCATTTGATAATAACCCATAAGTTGGTATTTTGTGTAGCGGAATTCAGGTTGGTATTGTGATTAAAACAGTGATCTATATAGACCTATTATATGTGAATCTATGCACTGACCGACGATAATTTGAATTTGGTACTGCTGTTTATGTTCATTATTTAATCGTACAAAGTAGGAACATAATTGTATCAATCTTGAATACTGATTATTTGCTCTGAATTTGAATTTTTCTTCTTGTGAAATGCTTTTCTTGGTTATATTTATGTATTTTTTGTGACCTACTGGAATGTCAATCATTCTTGAATGGACTATAGGTACAACCTTATTCTTACTTTGTAAGAAAGAGACTTAGATAACCTGATACCAGATACCGAAATAGTTTTCCTCACAGACTCTATACAGGGTATTTACTGAATATGCGGCAAAAATGCAGAAGGTGATTTCTTCTGCGGAAAAATTACTAATTCGTGAAAAAACATGGGATCAAATATGCAGCTCTTCTGAGATATAGGGTGTCAAAAATAGCAACTTTTCCCACGATGTCATTGATAAAATTGAAAGGCAAAATATATTTTGTTGGAATTTTACATTTGCCTGCCTTTCATTCTTCTAGAGAAAAAAATAGAGTTTTCCGTCTATTGATTGTTTCAGTGATATTACTGATGATTTTCGTGGTTACAACCCCTTGAAATCATAATTGTTTCTCTCACATTTGCAAATTTGAAAGTGAAAACTTCATTCTCTGAAATTTTGGAGTAGTATTTGTAGTCTTGGTCTAATGGTCCCTCCAAACCGAACCATCTTAAAGAAAAATCAGAAAACACAGACGTATTTTCAATCATTTTTGTAATATTTTGGTAGTCGTAGTGTGTTGAGTATTCAACACAGTACCACTCAACACAATACTCAATGGTAGTAGGCTACAAAGAGTAGGTAGGTGACACTAATTTTTGTTCAAAACAATGAAATATTATTAACATATCGAAAATACAACGCATATCTCTTGCCTCTTGAATTTTTTCATCGAAAACGTGAGAAAAAGCTTCAATTTCTGCCACACCATATATTATAAAGGATACACATAATTTTTGTTAATGATAATATGGTATTTCAATATCGTCGTTCTTTGTAATCATCAATTAGCAATATCTCTGCTTGAGAACTGGTGTATTATTAAGAGAAAAAAGAATTTCGAAACGTTGACTTTTCAAGAAACGTTTTGTTCCTTCTATTCTGACAATCCACCATTCCTCAAGTCAAGATATTGTTAATAATTATCCCTCAGAAACGGGTAACACTTAAGGAGTGACATAGCTCTTCCTGCATTATGACAGTTCGCGTTAGGTTATGTTGATTCTGAAAAAACAATTGAAAAAATATCATCTTCTCGAAAACTACTGGATATAATCGATAAAAACACTTCCGAAGGAAAAGTAATAGAGGTTCAATTTTTCAAAGAAAATAAACCATTAATAAAACTAAATTTATTCAATAATATTATATACATCAAAATCGGCCCAATAATTCATCAGTGGAGGAGTACTGGAGTGTGAACAACATGTGCAGTCTTCACAATTGGTACGACTGGAGCAGTATGTACAACAGTTTTCACAACAGGCACTACAGGTGCGGCATGTACGACAGGAACAGTTTTCACAACTGGAACTGCGTGGACAATTGGAGATGGATGGGTTTGAACTGATCCATGGTGGGACACAGAGTGGGTTGCTACCAAGGGGGTGGCAATAAGACCGGCGTTAGCGTAAGCTACGCAAGCAACGAGGACAACAACTGCGAACTGAAAAAAAACATTACTGTAATATTCTACGATTTCCTATAAAAATATAATTTTCGTTCAGAGGTGCAATATCAACTATTCTTTATAATCCCTTCCAGAACAGAATTAGTTGTAGCCAGAATTTTAAAAAGAATTAATGGATAAATTTTGAATTTTTCAACTGAATCACGAGTGTAAATAAGGTAGTTGTGTCTTTTATCTTGTTGATTTAGCGGACATTTACTGACATAAGCTATCACACAGAGATGTATCGAAGTCTATCGAAAAAGGTCTATTGGTTTCGCAAAAATATTCAATCACAAACAGGCTCGTGGCTCGTAACAGCCTACTGTTTGAATTTCATAAAAGTATAAGCTAGAAGGGATATATATAAAGTTAGTATGAAATAGTTTTTTTCTGGGTTTAGATCCCTATAAATTCTGAACTTGGAGAGTTCAAATATTTGAACCTCAATTGCTCCAATAGAGATATCTGATAATGAAAAAAGAACGCAATGGAAACTTCAAATTGAAGGAGTAATCACATGGGATTTTCCCCTCAATAATAATCCTAATTTTCCCTATTAAATTACAAACGTGACAGTTCTCACTTAAGAGAACAACATAAAGAAATTGAAAAATTGAAAAAGTTTTATATCCTTCCATCAAGTTCTTGTATAGAAATTCAATTTAAATGCATATTGTTTTCATAAAGTATCATGAGATGAACATGAAATTTCCAAGAGGAATAAACGAGAATAATCTTTCAGTATTGAATGAAGCTACTTCTAGTAAGAGCTATAAATTTTCGAAAAATAAAAAGTACGAAAAAGTAAGGGTACAACCAAAAAGCACTTACTTTCATTTTGAATGTTTGTTTGTAGTAACCTGAGTGATTAACTATGAGATCAACAGGCTCCCTGGATTCATTTATACTTGATCACATTGCATCCCACCATTTTCCCTTTACCTCTCAGAAACGCACCTCAATGTCCATCACCTTGGTGATGTTGTACCAGTACAAAATGATAAATTCAAATTAACGCAACATCGTGAGATTAATTATTATAGTATTCCCATATAGAGATGTTTACAATTTAGATAAAGGCTGTCTAAGAACTCTACAGTGTTATTGAATTGATGAGAATCATTGGAATGAAATATCTGGTACAAATCTAGGTTTGTCACTTGTTTACCGTTATAAAGTGACCTGATTAATTGCCGACTCTTTTAATGGGCCATAAACATTGGTCCAGTAGCAATTGTCTGCAATTTTTTTGGTATTATTCCATCGACTCGTCAATAAATCTTGCAAGACCAGTACTACTTCTTTACGAATCCATTTCTATTTGGAATTGGAGGTTCTAGGTAGAAAAGGCTTCATTCAATACCCTTCAATAACTAGGACCGGATTCTGCTTGGCAGAACTCTTCATCGAAAAAGTATTAGAATTATGTCTGATAATACGAGTGATTATCCACTTTTCATGGAAAATTTTCAGGGGTATGGGAAGTGTGATAGGCATAAGGTGATTACTTAAGATGCGATAAAAACGCAGAAGGTGATACCCTGCCTGAAAACTTTAATATTTGATAAAAGAACATGTGGTCCAATATGCATCCTTCCTGATGAATGTTTTGTCAAAAATTGGAACCTTTCTCAAGTTTTCATTGTTAAACTGAAGGGCAAGAGATATTTTGTTAAAATTTTCATTTTTTTTTTAAATAACTAATTCCCCTACCTATTGTTTCAGTACCTGGAATTTCAAGGCCTATCACTCTTTAAAATCTACATAACTTCTAACAAGATGCGAATTTGCAGCTGAAAGTCTTATTTTCCTAAACTCCTTAATGTTTGTCACTGTTTGTTATCTAAAACCAACTGTTTCCAAAAAAATCTTATTTTCAAACATGTTTCTTCGTGAAATATTAATGTTTTTTGAATTTTTGCCAAATCTGTATTAAACATCCTGTAAAAGTCTACGTTGAGCTTGAAATAAACAATAATATGATATTCCTGTGAAATGACTGAGAACAAATAACGAATGCTTCAATTGTGTCTTGAAAGGTACCTCAAATCTCAAAACTTCGTCTCTTCTTTATATGGCACGAAAGAAATCATTTAAATATTATCGAGTTGAATTTGGAATTTTGTGAGATTGAACCACATTCAATTTTCTCCCAAAAGTTGTACTCCCATAAATCGATATCCTTCTCTTCAAAATTCCCCGAAAATAAAAGTGAACGAAACAAGTTTCCTCAATATTTATGATGTGAAAATGAAATCTTGTTCATTATCGAATGCAAAAGATGCTGAATCACCGGCTAATAATTCATTTGTACGAATTCCTTTTGAAATACAACCACAAATCCAGTACTGAACTTGTTCTTGGTGCATTCAGCAGGTGGAGTCAGCTTTTGCATAGTTCAACACAAAACATATAATTATATCTTCGAAAAACTCGCATTTGGAAGAAGTTGAGGAACTATACGGGCCAAGGATCGTCGTCAATTAAGAATAAATCGTGTTCGCTATTGAATTCAGCTGGATTGATGTTATCTTTAACTCGATTCAAAAGTAACTCCATCATCGTGACAGAAGATTCGTCATTTTCTCGAGGAGACCTTGACATATTGACCCTACAATTCGGGGTTAGGCAATAGATTTGTTTTTATGCATAGACTGAAATCTTCGATAAGCTTATTATGATGAATTACCTACTTCAGCATTATCGATATTTGGCGAAGACGGGTAGGAATGTTCAGATATTATTGTATTCGTTACTTATGAAATTATGTGCGCTTTCAATAATAAAATTCAGTCTCATATTCTATTTCTCATTTAACCTGTGGAAAATCTTCCTTTCTTCAACTCGATTGTTTTGACAACAGAATTACCATATTCTACTTGATATTGGCTTTTCTGTTAAGAGAAATGAACAGAAATGTTTCAGAGGCTATTGTGAATAGAAGTCTAATATTTTTGGCATATAAAATGAGCAGGAGAAATTGCATCTTGTAATATGCTCAACAGACGCTTTAAAACCACGCGCGAAGTTCTTGAAAGAGGGTCATACAATTTTGTCGATACAAAGGTGTATACAGGAATGTCCCTTGCTAAGATAACACCTTATTCGTTTTGATTGTACACTGTGCAAAAAAATTAACGCACATTATGGAAATCTCAAATTTATTCTACAATTGAAGGTGTTAATTAATAATTATTTTTATCAGAATTATGCATGCATTTCAACGGTTTTCTTCAATACAGATGTTTTTCCCAGCAGGAATAAAAAAAGATGATATTATCAGATTTTGAATGTATTGGCTCCATTCTAAAATCAGTTGTTCTCGATCAATTCTAGTGATCAATAGTTTTTCTTGCGTTTGATTTTCTACACTCGATCGCTATGCAACGCGAAACACGCAATTTGACCCAAGAGGAACACAACATACACAAAAATTGCAGAAAGGTTTGGAGTTTCCCATACAAGTGTGTCCAGAATGTTGCAGCGATTCAGGGAGAAAGGTATGAATGTCAGACAATAAGAAATCGCCTCAGAGAATATGATTTAAAGCCTCGTGTCGCGGCAAGAGGCCCAGCTCTTACCCCCAGCCCATCGAAGGGCGCGTTTGGATTTTGCGAGAGAGCATATCCATTGGGAAGAGGCCGATTGGGAAAGAGTTCTCTTCACAGATGAGTCTAGATTCTGCCTCTACCATTGTGATCGACGTTCCCTTGTATACAGACGTCCACATGAAAGATATGCTCAGTGCAATTTCCTGAATACTACTGGTTTCGGGGGAAGATCGATTATGGTATGGGGTGGAATATCTTTGACTGCTCGCACAGACCTAGTGTCTGTATATAAGTAGAAGTATAGTATATAAGGAACATTCTTGAAGAGCATGTAGTGCCATTTGCCCCATACATTGGTGAAAATTTCATTTTTATGGACGATAATGCCAGACCCCATCGTGCGCGCATCGTTCAGGAGTACCTTGAAGAGGTTGAAGTCTCTCGAATGGAATGGCCAGCAAGAAGTCCAGATCTCAATTCGATTGAGCAGGTTTGGGACAACCTCAAGGCTGAGAAGTTCAGAAAATCATCCAGCTACTCTTAATGACTTAGGAATCCAACTCGGAGAAATCTGGGAAGGATTAGATCAAAACATTTTAAGATCACTCATTTTGAGTATGAACCGTCGTTGCCGAGCTGTAATTAACGCAAGGGGTGGAAATACCAAGTATTAAATCACTTATCAGCATTTCAGTATTTTGAAAATTGTTCATTTCTCTTCTTTCACATAAGATTCGGTGAAATCCTGAATTTTTCCTCCATTTAATGTGTCTTGTTTCGTTCAAAACCTTCCCGAGAGAATATAAAAAATAAGTTATAAAGTCAATGTTGAGTTAACTCTCATTAAAATGGAGATTTTCAGAATGTGCGTTAATTTTTTGCGCAGTGTAGAACTCCCAAAAACGGTTTCGTTAAGGATATGTGATAATTGAAATGGAGAAAGCGTGGTGAGAACTATAAATCACAAGTCTCTTTGAGTAACCTAGAACCAGTTTCATAATTAATTTTGAAGTATCTTCAATTTTAATGCTTTTTTTCTAGTGAAATCGAAACAAAATTTAAAATTACCTTATGAAACTGGCTGTGAGTTAGTTATTGTGACTTGCAATAGTTCTTCAAAAACTTTATTTATCTCAATATTCAACGAGACTTTCAGAGGAAACAATAAATGATAATTTCTCTTAATGCAATATACATAAATATATCAACTATCCGAAATTCTATCAGTCACGATTATGACTGATTTTGTTCTTTAATCTTTAAGTTTCATGCTTTTTCTAAAAAAAATAAGATAAATGTGCAATTTTAGTCGAATTGCTAAAATTTTGAATCGATCTTGCTGTGACGAAATCTCAGAATTCTCTTGACATCTGCCAAAATGTAACCCTTTTTCCAATATTATTTCAGCTTCGATCTGATGGCAGTTATTTCCAAAAAGAACTATAATAGTGTATAAAAGTAAAGAACCAAAACTAAAATGGCTTACTGTATTTCAAATTCGCCACAAGGCAATACATCTGAAATGGAGAAACAACTCGTGGAAATGGAGATGAATATACAACACCTGGAACAAAAAATTCGTATAATCCAAAAAGAACGGGAAAATCTCGAAGAATACAGACGGATGATATGTTTACCTTCTACATGTAGCGGCCCATGTTCTGTACCCCCATGCCCATCTGGACCACCATGTCTTACCCCGACAACTCCTGGTAGGGGAGGAGCAGCAACAGATCAACAAGTCAGGGAACTAAGAGAACAATATAATAGACTTCAAGACGACTTCAAATCTAAATTGGTCGAGGTTGCTAATTTGAGAGCTGAAAATGATAAACTCAAGATTGGCTCCAAAGAAGCGGATGACTTCAAACGAATAGCCGAGGAAAAAATGAAAGAATGCGATAAATTGATGAAAAGTCTGAAATCGGAGAATAACAAGTTTCTTGGCTCGAAAGAACAGCTGAAGGAGCAAGAACAACAACTGGCAGTCGCCAAACAAAGGTTCAGGGAAGCTCAAGACGAACTTGAAGAATTAAGGTCTTTAATCCAAGATCAAAAACAACAGCTTGAAGATTACAGAAACAAATACTTAGAAGCTCAGCAAGAAGTGGAAGAACAACGACGACAAATCGATTTGATGGAAATAGAGAACAACAGAGTGAACGAACAAGTGAATCTTGAAATCCAAAGGGTTAAAAATCAGTTTCAGGAGAAACTGCAAGAACTAATTCCCCTACCTGACATCCTCAAACAGACTCAGCTCAAACTCCAAGACGCTCAACAAATGCACCTCCTGGCTGAAAGAAACAATGAGGCTTTGACCCGAGAATTGCAGGTATATCGTGATAAGGCAACAGCCTTAGCTAATGAGATGGAGGCAGTCAGAAGCGATCAACAGATGGGTGCTGACGAAAAGACAAACCTAAGCAAGAGAATCGACGATTTGGAAAAACGATGCGGTGAGCTTTTAGACGAAAATATAAGGCTTCAAACGGAACTTTCAAGGGCTGAAGATCAGAGTGACAAATATCAAAGCCAATCAGAAGCTCAACTTCACGAAATAGCCCAATTGATGGCTCAGACAGAAAATGTCAGAGAAGAATCAGCCAGACAAGTGGCGAGAATAAAAGATAGGTGTGAAACTGTGAGAAGGTCGATGCAAACTCAAATCTCCGACTTGGAGAGACAAGTGGCACAGAGTAGAGCGTTGGCTAGATCTGCTGAAAAGGATAGGGATGATATAAGACAAAAAATGCAGGCTCAAATCAACAACCTAAACGATAATTTCGAGCAAGCACAGATACGAATTAGGAGTCTTCAGGAACATGTTAATTACTTGAAACATTCATATTCATCAGTCTTTCCAGGTAATGCAGGTGCTTTATCTGATGATGGCGCTATATGCAATTGTTAGAGCTGCCGGATTTGAATTCGTTGCCTTGACCTCAATATGAATCTATACTCCAAAATTCATTGTGTTGTTCTATAGTAAGTCTTCTGTAGCTTTATGTAATCAGGAAATATTCATATATTTGCAATATACTTTTATGTGGTATCCCCTATTTATTGTTACCCTTCTATTAATGGACATACCGTATTTCTTGTCAATAAAATCTTCTGAAACTTATGTCTGTGAGAAAACCTGATTTATGGTGATGACATAGTAATAGCAAACCTGTTATGAAAGTTTGGAACATTTTCGAATTTGGATCATCCCCTGATTTTCCAATTCATATAACCAAGCAGAGACAAGTTTTCTATTTAATCAAAAATATTAATGTATAGATTCATATCTGACAAGAAGCTGCCCTTTACTTCAATTTGGTCCCCTTGATAGACTTCCTGTCCCTGGCTTACTTCACAAATGTGAATAGAAAGGTATAAAGACCGCAATCCCTTGCTACATATTTGGGGATTTCGAAGTCCGAGTAGTTCGAATGCAACTAAGCTGGTCACTATCGACAGCTGGGCGTTAAGTCAACCTGGACTGGTCTGCAATATTATGTCGAATATTACTTCTTCCCAGCCAATCTATGAAGGATACAAACAATAGTTAAGACCTTAGGATATCTGGGTCAGGGCTTCGATGTTGAGATGTATAGGTACATGGAAATACAAACACAATGATCGAACCTCATCAGCGATACGCACCTAGCTTTAGAACTACAATAGTTACATATCGATTATAGATTAAAAATGAATTAACTGAATGAAGCATTCAAGCCAAGGATATTATATTATAGTAATAGAATAAAAAGTCCACTCTCTAACTGTATTTTTCGGGCAGGGGTACTGCAAAGTTATCATCTGATAAATATCGAGAATGAAAACAGGACAACTATTGAATTGAAATCTTTTCAAGCTAAGAATGGTTTCATTGCATATAATAGTTCGTATTCATGATTAAGTGGATATTTGAGAGCAACTTTTTGCTCGTGAATCAATAATGCTCGTAAATCATATAATGCTGTAAATATCATATGCAGAAGCGTAAGTTTACACACACACAAAATATGGTCCTCAATGTCATAAACTCATTTCTTGTAGGTGTATTTTTGTTTGGTCTCTATCTGTGTGATGAGTTATTACCACTTATCTGGGAGTATTATGGACTCTCAATATGTAGTATCAATTGTGGATTGTTGGACTTTCGAACATGAGTATCGCAGATTCTGCCTGTTCAAGGATGAGTCCATATTTCGTCTGTATGTGAAGATTTGAAGTAGGAATTAAATAACAGAATTTTCAATGGTATGAGTAACTTAACCACTACAAGTGTTTCGCTTTCACGATAGAGAGTGGATGAATACGAAGACTTGGACTGAGATTGGGTACATAGCCTCATGTTTTTTTACCTGAGACTTTAGAAATCACAATATCTATTAAAGCTGCTATACTGCTAGTTCTGGATGCAGGAATGTTCATTCTGTATCTCTGTATGATTATTTTAGCTTCGTTACTAAGTGAAAGTACTTTAGTACTGTACTAAAGTAGGAATGTTTGTTACTGTATGCTGAGTTTTGCATTAATTAGGCAGTTAAGTTGGAAGTTGTTCACTTTCATGTTGAAAAAAGACAGCAAAGCTTTGATTTCCCCCTAGAGACATATTCAACCCATCAATTGTCCCAAGTAAAGCCATGTAAACTCAAAATCTCTGCCTCACCTTCATCATTACAAAACATCGAACTTTCAGACAACATACATTAACCAAATTATCACAAATGATCCCAAGTTTGGCAATTAATTGATACCGTTGTTGTCTCTCGAACACGTTGAGGTAAAATGGACTCATTTATCCGAGTAAACGGTCTGATGTGATTGCCTATTAATCAAAGTGTAGTACTGTGGAATAGCATGAATCCTTCTTCGGTAATGTCCGAGTTTCTTTGGTCAGCTACAAACTTTTCTGTTGTCGGGAAGATGATTAATGAAGGAGTTCGATCATTTCTATCGCTGGGATGATATGAATTGATTCATCAACGGCTCCTGAATGAAACAGCAGCTTTTTCAGCTTGTTGACCTAATGGATGAAAAGTTATTTTGGGGAAGTCTTCAATCTTTCTGGTCGTGGAGTTGAGGAATGGCGCTCACATTTGATAACTTTAAATGACCCAATGGCTCATTTCTGATAATGGTTGAATTATTTAGGTTAATTCTCTTAAAGAATGTTGATCAATAGGCGGGCACAGGGAACAGCTGACTTATGACGTCTAGTACTAGAAGGTTAGTAATGTTCGGTGATGAAGTATGTTGAAAAGGTTGCTAGGTCTAAACTCTACTGCTAATAATAAGTTTTTCTATGTTTTGGGTGTTCAGATCCTCATTCAGTCGAGCAAATTAGATCAGATCCATGATGAAGACGATCTCAAGTAGATACATAGATCTAAATTATAAGGAGGTTTTGAGATACAACACTAATTTAACTAGTAAACACACTGCACTGCAATATGTCATCTAAATTCTGAAATTGTGCTACAAAAATATCATGGTCTTCTAGGTGGGCCAAGCAAAAAGATTGGACACGTATTTAAATAAACTGCTCCACATGAGTTAGGGATATTGACTTTAATTGCAAAAAAATATAGTTAAAATGAGATTTTTGTGATGAAAATTCATATTAATATGATTTCAAGTTGCAAATTAATTTTAGCATGTAGGTCTGCAGCGTATACAGGGTGGTTATGAAAAATCGAGTAAAATAACAAAATTTGATGCCCAGAGAATTCAAGCATTTTAAGACTATCAATACAATTTATGGCCACCACGGGCATCAAAAAAAGCTTGACATCTTCTTTGTATACTACACACGAGGTTGTTGAACATTTCTTGAGGAATTTGGTTCCATAAACGAGGCAGAAGCTCTCTCAGATCATTTAAGGATTCTGTGGTAGGTTGATGATTATCTAATCTTCTTTGGAGCATATCCTATGCATGATCTATGCAATTCAAATCTGGTGAGTGCGGAGGTATTGGTAAATGTGGAATACCAAGCTCCTCGCGCGCATTCTCAACTATGGCTGCACGGTGTGGTCTAGCGCTATCGTCTAGAAATAGAAAAATTTCACCAATAGCAGCGTGAAAATTTGGCACAACATTGTCAATGACATGCTTCCTATAGTGGCGGTCATATTCCCAGGACAAATGTGTAGATCTGTGCGCCCGTTGAAACATATCCCGGCCCATACCATAACACTACCCCCCGGAATGGATGGACTTCTTGGACATAGCGACGATTACGGGGTATGCGTGGGATTGTCCATATCTCTATTCTTCGAGAATCTGAAAATCGTCCATATCTGGACTCATCAGTGAAAAGGACACTACGCCATTGATCGTTCCAATTGATATGTTGCCTTGCCCATTTCAGTCTTTGACGCTTATGGTCACGTGTTAATGGAACTCCTCTTAATGGACGTCCAGAACTTAGATTCACCTCTCTCAAACGTCGTCTGATGGTTTCGATGGAAACTTGGACCCCATCTGCATTTTAAAGTGTATTCCGTAGCATTCTACACGTAGATGTAGGGTTTCTTCCAGCCGAAACGGTGATGAAACGATCCTGAGCAGGTGTTGTTTTTCGTCACCCACCAACACGGGTGGGTGCTTGAACCTATTCCAAAGTCGAGATATCACACTTTGGCTGACTTGGAGCCTTTCCGCTACAACAACCTGAGTTAGGCCACCCTGTAGCCTTCCGATAGCCCTATTAGCCTCAGCGTTTGTTAATTTACGTCTTGGCATTTTCAGAAAACTCGTTTCAAATCGAAGCCGTTGATAAACTGACTTCATTTCAAAATAAGAACATTCATGAAGCATATGCAAAGAGCAAAACTTCAGAAAAAAGGCGACCAGATTGACGAAATGTCTCATACTGATTTTTATTGGATCGATTCAAGTTGTTATTGAGTGTTAAATGATTTTACAGCGATTTTCTCGAAGATTACATACTTTTAAAAACGATTGAATACGATATCCCTAACTCTTGTGAAGCAGTATATTTTCCCATTTTTGTTATTCGCGCAATTGATCAATGACTATATTTGATTTGACTCTATTCTTGTCTTCTTCGAGAAGGCTTGAAAGAAAATCCTCTGCTTCTTGGCATTGTGGTATCCATGTCACTAAACATTCTCCTCGTCAGCAACGTAGATAAATTGTGAAAATACTCGCGCTCTGTTAAGACTGGCAGAATAAAGCCGGGTCCAGACTATGTAACAAAACAGGTTATAAAGCAAAGTTATAAAACTTGTTAGAGAAATTCAATTCAAAAAGTTATATAACACAATGTTATACAACATTTTTCTTGCTATATAGCAAACTTTATGTTATCCGTTGGGTGTCGGTAAAGATCAAAGAAAGTAATATAACTTTGTTATAAAACACGCCGCAACTTGTCCACACTAGTGTTATTAAACATTTACTGCAGCGCCAATCTTTCTTTTACTGGTATTGCATCTCGAAATGTCGTGTCTTTTTTGTCTATTTTATGGCCGATTTGATTTATTAGGTATTCGAAATCAGAACTTATCATCCTTAGGAAATTTTTAAAACTACCATCACATTTAATGTCCCCTGTCAATGGGTCTATGTCATCCATTGCTAGATCCTTCAAAAGAGTTGTTCCACTATAATGTTCCCCTAGCTCTCAACGATGAGATTTCACTCGTCTACATAAAATTACACAAGCTGCTGCCAAAATGACATCCTCTACGTTTGAGGACATTTTCAATGTCCTACAGATGTCACTACTTCCAGTTGAGCACTTTTGTTTAGTTTTATTTTGTTACATAGTCCGGATGTCTCTGCTATTTTATAACAAGTTATATAACAAAGTTGTATAACACATTTGTTGTATAACTTTGTTAATAAAATGTTTTGTTACATAGTCTGGACCCGGCTTAAGAATGCCGACCTTTCCAATCCTCGAAGGGCTCATCAAATATTTTCCAGCCGATTGAGGGGCAATTTCCGAGCCTAGTTTTCTCATCAGGATACCGAACACCCATCTTAATTGTGTTCGCGGCTTTACGTGAAATATAATTTGTGCTCAACGCTGGCTGTCTGAAAAGAGCTTTAAGCCGCTTCGAACCGCCCAGAATTGATTCAGTATGGAAATATCTTCGAGCAGTTATTTGCATGGAAAATACCTGGCTCCTGGGAACAAAGAGATAACTGAAAGTGGGCATCAATATTCAATTCCTCGGCTCTGTTCTGTTTTTCCGCTTTTTTCATGTTGGGAAGGCTCGGTGTACTACTATCTCTCGGATTTGTCAATGTTAATATTCATTGCAGCTTATTCGAGAGCAAAAACATATCTAGACATATACCTACTAACAAAGTGAGTAAAAACACAAAATTCGTATCTTCGATATTCACTATTCCGTAGAAAAATGCTCCAACAGGCAAATTAATGAGTTTGTCAAGCTCTATCTACGTGATTTGCAAGGTACGAGAATTTTTTTAATTCCAACCTTAATTTGTCGTGCTAGAATTGGATAGAACTCTTGCTGCTGAGGATGATTTGATCATTTATGGGGTTTTTTCGAGGGTTTTTTATACTAGAGTGTTGAAAAAGTTTGCAATTACAAAAATTGATGACCCTGTAATAGATTTGTTTTTTATTCAGTGAAATAGATGTTCGAATTGAGCACCATAAGTCCATAAGCGACTATACGCATTGTCCCAAGACTGATAATGCTCAGAGAAGATAAGCAGAACACTGAAAATGTTTGTGATGGACTTCAAAATACGTAAAAAAAGGTGAAATTCGAATTCAGTGAGTTAAAGGTTGAACATTTCATCTCTTCAAAAAGGGTGAATAGAAAACCCATCAATGACCAAATCATCCTCAGCCACACAAAAATAAGAGCTGCGTTAATTTAAATTATACTTTACTTGTTACTAGTTCACATCAGTTTCAATTGATTTTGATCTTCAGATTTGTTTAGAAAATTATTTCTTTTGATCTTCTACATAATATCAAGCAACACTGCGCTCTTGTTTCTATGAATTTTACAGGTCAGCTTCGAGGTCAGATATGGAGGTATAAGGAAAATTATACCAAGAATTTCTATATATGTATTATCGAAATTTAGATTTGCGTTATCAAGTTGAGAACTGTACCAAAATAAGAACCGGATGATGCGAAAAAGCAACATGCTGCATCAGCATCAATAAATTCGTTTTTCTCAAAACGCAAAAAACAAAATCGGCAGCAGGCAATTTAAAATATTAATAGTACCCTCTGATTCTAAAAAAATTCGAATATTGTACTATGAAAATTATCTTGAATCACTTCGAAGAAGATAGAAGAATAAAGAAAGTCGTTTTATGTTTCTTTCTTCTTTTTCCACTCATGATCGAATATTCTTCAAAATAAATATGAAACTGCTAGTATAGCTATGTCTTGAACATCTAGAACTCATTTAAAAATCACCAAAGTCCTGATGAATAAGCAATTATTAACCTTTTATAAATTCCGATACCATAAAGAAAAAACATGCTAGGAAACCATCGATATTATATAGGAGTTAATCAACTTATTCGATAATTATCAGTCTTTGAGTATTAATTGGATAATTCTACAGCATCCGACTTGTATAGGTTGGTAATTGGGTTTCTTTCGTACAATACGTTTGATACAGAATAAATTATTCCAAACACGAAGGACTTCTTTTCTTCGATGGGAATAGACTAATGAATAATACCAAAAGATCGAATCGGATTTATAACGACACACATATTGTGAAAGATTAAAGATTGCCTTCACCCTAATTCTATTCAAATATCACAATTCATTGATTGATACGTTTGGCAGGTTGGATATCTCCGATATAAATATATGAAACAGATCATTATCAAAACTCTCAGAAATACAGGCTAAAATTATCATTTTAGTTCTTATCCTCTCGTTCTTACGAAAATTGTTCGAATGCATAATGTTTAAAATCTAAGATCAATCTCAAGCAATAAAGTAATTAATCTTACGAGCATCTAATGCAACTTCCATGTTCGTCAAGCTACACCAAAGGTAAAAAGTTTGTCAACAACTTCAATAATCTACCGACATCGCATTTCTCATTTCCCAGAACTCTTTCATTATTGTTGAATTATTTCACGATTAAACTGCGTTATGAAACATCTCGTGACTCCCAAGTATGCAACTCTTGGACTCAACACAAACAACTTGTGTAATAAGGGACGTATTACCATAAAATCTGGGGCAACCATTCAACAGCTTTTGTGGTATAATATCCATTTTGGATATTGCTGCAAGACTGTTCATAATGAACTTGAACCTGAGCAATATCCGTGAATATCAGTGAAAGAGTGCCTAGAAGTAGAAACATCCATTTATTCATAATGGCTGGGGGTCATAGTGGATTGAGTAATGTTATATTATTTTTAGAATGTGTGATTCATTTGAAGGAATAGTCTTAGCGATAACATCGAAGAACTATCGAGTAGAGCTTCCTCGGGGGAAAAAATATGGCAGCATAGATTGAGGATGAAATAGGTGAACGAAGCCAGATTGACATCGTCCTTATTGTCAGTGACATACAGAGGTCAATAGAGAAGTTTTAACAAATACCTACATTCCATTTTTTTCCAGATTTTTTGTCTATTTTTGTCCCAAATAATTTCGGTAACATCCTAATTTGCGTGAAACTTGGAAAGGTTCATTTAGAAAATCATTCTATTCATCACAAATTCCGATTGAAAATAGTATAAATGATTTATAATTAAGTTGGCCAGAATCGACTGAAACCAGCTTCGCTTCACCTCATTGTCTCATATTTAGACACTCATCAAAATTCATCACACCTCCGAGACTTTCCACCCCATAAAACTGAAATATAGAATATAATATTTTCGGGGCCATTCTATCAGACCTGGGCAAAAAATTCAGGAGATACGTAAACTTCGCAGGTCTCGGAGGAACGGCTAAGTTGATTCAAGAAATTTGCAAGTGAAATGGAACTTGATAGGCTTCCTTCAGGGTTGGATAGAGTTGAAAAGGTGTTAAGGTAGACCTCATCTATTCAGTGAATAAGATGCTGTTCAGAGAATTCTCTATATACATTCAAGTATGAATTGACTCACGGATCTAGAACTTAGCTTTAAGGAAAATGCATAACTGAAAATAATGAAGAATGATAATTATTCAGTCGACTTCGTTATAATTAAATTAGTCAATTACACTAAATTAAACAACCATCATTTTTCCAGTCTTTATCATACTTTGATGACCGGACTGAATTCTCATCATTTTCTACGAAGAATGTAATTTTAAGCATAAAACTAGAATGTCCAAAAAGTTTGACACAGAACCGTTTTTACTACTATGAGAAAAAGGTTAATCCAGAAATTACAAAAAACAAACAAACAAAAACTAAATATTTTTTTGATTTTTGAAGAAAGATAGCCAATTTTCTGACATAAGCCTCAATTCAAATCCAATATATGAGTAAGTTGCATGAAAAAATGTGAAAAAAATAAGATAAATTCAACAAATTCTCGAAAATTTTGTTTTTGAAACGAAAGTGCCAAATAATTATTAACAATTCGAAATTACACTGCTCAAAATATTAAGTGGATTATGGAGATAACCTCCATGAAGTGGATATACGAAAAAATACGAATATTTTTCAAGTTTACATACGTGTATTTTTTTTATCGTCAGTTGTATATAATTGCAAATACTTAATTCTATTTATAACTTTCTTTCTGAATTACAATTGACGGTTTCTGAAATAAATGTGCCTGAAATGAATTTCAAATGATCAGTTTTTAAAATTAAATTGACTTATCTCAATTACATTTGATGCTTTCTGAAATAAATTTGACTAATCTGCAATACGAGGATATATTATATTGAAAAATTCTTAGCCAAACAAATTTCAATGCCAAAATATTTTATTAATCAACATAATCTTCTTTTAATTGGATACATTTATTACAGCGAACCTGCAATGTCTCTAGACCTTAAAAAAAATGTTTCTTCTTGCTCTGCAAACCAGACCTCCACAGCTTTTATTACCTCCTCGTTGGAAGAAAATTTACGACCTTATAAACTTTTTTTCAGTTGAAGAAAGAGATGATAGTCGGATGGAGCCAAATATGGTGAATAAGGGGGGTGTTCTAGTAATTCGAATCCTAAATCACTTTTTGGCATGGAAACATGAGGTTTGTGTGCAGATGCGTTGTCCTGTGAAAATAAAACACCTTTGGATAGCTTTCCGCGTCTTCTCTCTCCAATTTTTTTCCATAGAGTGGTCACTAATATCGAATAGTAATTTCTGGTTACTGTTCTACACTCTTACCCAAAAAATCAATCATGATTACTCCATGCACTGAAAACTTTTCCAGCAGATTTTTGGACAAGAAACTTCTTAGGTCTTGGAGAACCAGAGTGTCGCCATTCCATCGATTGTTGCTTTGTTTCTGGATCGTAGAAATGTACCCAAGTCTCATCCATAGTAACAATTCGGTTTAAGAAGTCTACATCGTTTTCAAATCGAGCACAGATCGAACGCGATCCTTCTACCCTTGCACGCTTTTGGTCAACATACAAACATTTGGGTAGCCATTTTGCAGCAATTTTTCTCATGTCCAAATTGACGTGAACTATATGATGAACGCGTTTGTATGAAATATTCAGTGCTTCAGATACCTGTTTTAGCTCAATTCGACGGTCTGATGAAATCATGTAATGCACTGCATCGATATTTTCGGGGACTGACACAGAAACTGGCCTTCCCGATCGTTCATCATCTTCAATAGAAAATTTACCTCTTTTGAAGCTTGCAGTCGTATACGAAAGACATTGATCATCAAGGGTATTAAGCATATCTTCGTAAACCCCTTTAAATATAGGTACTTGATGTTGGCTCGATATACTCCAATTTTTCGATTTTCACAATTTCGCTGGACATCTTCTTTCTTTTAATTTATTGCGTAATTCTGGTTTACTTTTTTTACCTCAAACTTGACACTGATACTTCTAATGAGTCATTGTTCGATGCTATGATAACGCAATATTTTTTTTATGCATGGATCTGGTCTAGGCTAACTAGATATCAATACATCCTCGTACAAGTGATGAACTGATTATTTCTGAATTACAACTGGAATTTCCATTGTAGCTCCTAAACTAAATTCCTTCCCTATAGGGAAAAAATCTAGATTAGTTATAAAAAAGTCTTAAATTAATGAACACAAATCTTTTCTTCATATTTTACTATTACAATGTATTATTACATACGGTATTTCTATCTGTGAGCGTAATGATCCGTATAAAGCATAATCACCCCCATTACCGGCGATCCTTTTCTCCCTATTATCACGAATAAGATGTTTCCAAATTTCCCACATTCGTTTCCATGAATGTCCCCATCAGACTTGGAAATATGTTAACACAGGCTCCAGGCAACCGTAAAGGATAGGGCGGAGGGGTCATCTGGACGAACTTGAACTTCGTTCCACCCGAGGATATAACCAGGAAGTCCGTCATAAAATGTAAGATAATCGAATTGATCAAATTGTAGATATGGACTTCGTGGTGGATTTCCTCGTCTCTTTTCATTTGGGGTTAAAGTGGAGCTGGCGTTAGCCGCTTTCCCGACTGAAGTAATGTATATTCGTTTCACGAAAATAATCACTTGCGTGGGTTGCAATGCCGCTTATGCTTCCTCGCAATCTGAATGGAAAAGTAATCTTTCTTGTATTTCTGCTCATTCATTCGTGAAGAGCTTTCCAATATTCTAATAGCATGATAAGGAAATTATGTGGGACGAGAAAATGGGGGAAATGAAGATGGGACTAACTTCTAATGTATGGAGTGACACAAACTAGTGGGTGACACAGATTACAGATTCTAACTACGTAGGTAGATACTCTAATAGTGAGTTTATGCAGCGTTCTCAAGAACTTTAAGACCTAAGACTAACTGTTCAACAATAATGATGTAACGAGAGCTTTAATACAAGGAGGGTGGCCTATTAGACGTTTACGGATTGTTCTGAAAATTTGTACGTTTTTACTAGGGTTTCGCTTCTGATCTATCTGAATAAAATATATATTTTCAATGTTTTTCAATGACGTAGCCGCTTATACGAAAAATACTTCAAACTTCGTTATTTCAAATGGGACACCCTATTTAGTATAACTTTATTCGCTTCTCTATCTATCCCCAACTGAGTATTTTCGTTAAGTACTTCCCTATCCTTATCCCTGATACTTTCGGAGATATTAACGGATTTCCGAAAATAATAGCCAAAAACATGGATCCAATGGAAAAGAAATATTTTGGGAAGTTGAATTTTTTAAAATAGGTCACCGAGATCTTCAGGATGAGTTTCGTGATATGCAGGCTGTTCCAAAATTCTCTGTCTTTTCACTGGACACAAAAACAATGCAAAGTTGATTTTTTCAAATGGACACCCTAGATTTATCTGATATTGTCAGAGAAATTCAAAATACGCATCTCAGGATGTACTTGTCATGTTCCTACATGAAACCTCATGGTTTCGAGAATAAAGTCAAATTCCTATGAATGTGAAGGTTTTCAGCGTTCGACTGCTGTTGCCACCGTAGAATTACTGCCACGTTAATTTGTGAAATTCTAAAATCATTGAAAACTCGACTGAAGGTGTTTGCCTCATTCATACAAGGAGTTGTGTTTGTTAGATGAAATTAGCAATGCATTGTGAAAACCCTCACTTTCATAGGATAACTGTTAATATCTCCGAAAATGTAAGGAATAGGTATAGCAGAAACAAAAATACTCAGATAGTGATAGAGGTGCGAATAAAGTTATAACAAATAGGTTATCCCACTTGAAATAGATCAGAAGCGTAAATCCTAGTACCCAAATGTTCGAAACAATGCTATGATCTGTTCTCCGTAAACGTCTAATAGGCCACCCACCGCGAGACAGCCTGTATACAACTATTCCTAAGACCTAAGAACCAAAGATTATAGTCTATATATCTATAATCTTTGCTAAGAACTAATCGTGGATTTACGCAGAGTTCCTAAGACATAAGAAAGGAACCAATATAATTGGTAGACAGTGATCACGTGAAGTCCATCTTCCAATGAGGTTGTTCCTTCCTCTTTGCTTATAAGAAACTTTCCGTAAAGACACTATTAGGTTGGAAAGTACCTACATACTTTTTGTTGTGCAGTGTGAGGCGTATGATGGAGCTTTAAAACGAAACAAAAAGGCGAATGGATCTAAATCCTGAATTGATAGATTCTAGATGCGCAACAGATTGAAACAAATACCGTAGATTCGGGTGACTTGGGATTTTGAAATTCAACTTGTCATATTTCAAATCGGTGACCTATTTTTATGTGAGGTTCTAATATGCTAAATGACTGAGACTATTGATTAGGATATATACCATGCTTCAGAATTAGTATATAAATCAAAAAAAAAATAAAATATACTTGTCCCAAGTCACAACCGAGTTGGGAAGCTTGGGACACAAGTTAAAATCCATTAATTTCACAACTCTCAAATGAAATAGTGACGGTGTATAGTTTTGAAAAATCAGAATTTGTGATTATATAGTTGAAATTCGGTAAGGAAATCAAATTATAAACCCCTATTACAGCGAAAGTAAATATATTGCAACTCAAATTTGGAAAAAACTAAACAAAACAAGGGAACTTTGATTTCTTTCATTTTTTGATGATTTCTTTGTGGAAATAACGTGAATAATAATCCTACGAAAAATCGGCATATTTCCTGCTGCCAATGCGCCGCTTGTATCTATTCGGCATTGTCCCAATTCACCCTATGAAACAACAAAATAAATTAATGAGATCCGTGTTGCCGTTTGATTTGTAAAAAACCTTGTTTCATGACATATCTAATATCCCAATATCCCACGTATCCAGAAAAAAAAATTACACATGCACAAATTAAAACACATGTACATACAGGACACTAGAAAGTATGAGGGCCATAAAAAACGCGCTTTTACTCCCCTGAATTGGTTAATTTTTCCTGTCAATTCAAACGTTCTGGTCACGACAAACTCAACAGAAATCAATTGTTAAACTAAACGAAAAGGCCCTACACTGTCTTTTAAGTTTGTCCCTTCAATCATAAATAGTAAGAAACAAAGAAATCTACAAGGGGGGTAATTGTCCCAAGTTACAGGACTGTCCCAAGCTCGGAACATAGACACAAGAAATGGAAATTAAACATTTGTTGTTGTCTAAAGACTGGAGTGAGATAGTTGCTTAGTGTCGCCTATCACAATTGAAAGTTTACTCTCGTCACGTCAATTTTCCGTAGGTACATAAAGATAGGAGCTATATAAATTTATTTATTTTACGCCACTGCCTAAAGCTGCATTCACAATCAATTCGCGGGCCGAAGTGCACTTCGGCACGAAATTCACTATTCGCAATAATCTTGGAACCAAATACTCAAATGAATCAAAAATGTAACTGATCAAAACATAAGCATCAGCATCATCTATAGCCGGCACGAAATTCCTTGCCGAAGTGATAGTTTGCAACTTGCAAGAAATTTTGTCTTGAATTTCATTGTGAATGGTAACGGAGAACGCCATCTGCTAAGCTTCCGTGCCGAAGTGCACTTCGGCCCGTGAATTGATTGTGAATGTAGCTTTAGTGTCGCGCTAGACAGAGAAGCATCGAATGTTTTTACCACAACAAATACATTCATAGTAAGTCAATGTGCATTCCATGTATTTATATTCGGGTGTCCCAAGTCACCCGAATCTACAGGTAACAAAGTAGATAGCTTAAAATGAAGATTGTAAACAAAGAATAAACTCTAATCTTTGGTTGTAAACGTTCCTAGAATCCTCTTAAACCTGTGATTTCCGACTACCCTATAAAAATAAACGTGGTATCAGACAATCAGAACCGATATCCGATATAGAGATCCGTCGAAACTCCTCACCAAGCGTGTCATAAATCCCTCTCAAGCGACCCAAGTTCAAATAAAACGTGGAGAACGAGTTCAAGTTCAATTATTATTTGTAATCAATGCGAATTATCCCCCTGGGATTTAATGAGCGGCCTGGAACATTTAGGAATTTCGCTTGCTGGGCACCGGACATTAAACAGAACGTGCGTGTGGGAGGGAACTTGCTCAAGTTAATACTTTCGGGGATCTGCCATGTCGTTATATAATCCGATCCGGGCTGGTAGCCTGGTTTACGGCCCTTGAAGCCAAATCTTTTTGGAGTGTCGAGGAAGGTCGAAAATGCTCCTTTATCATTTAATTCTGCTCGAGCAGAATTTTCCCATGTTTGCCGATGACGCACGAAGTGGAGGATGAAGATTTCAACCGAGGTCCTAAGTCCTCATTGAATATCGCGGAGTAAGGGCTTAGGGGTAGGTTTTCAAAAATTGTATGGTTAAACGCAGGGAAAAAATTAAGGATTTTTCAGATCTGAATTCATTTTTCGAGCTTTAATATTTATATTCAAAATAAGGAGAATCATAGGGAGGTACTCAAAGCCTGCAAAAAATGTCAGATTTCAACAAACTTTTTCATCTCATCCACAATAGATAACCAGAACATTGAAGGAGAAGAATTGAGTTCTAAATCAGATGGTTGAATTCCTTGGATTATTGTTCGAAACTCCCAAACTTCCTTGAAAGATGAAAAATTGTGATTGAATGGAGGCAGTCTTGAAAGCATCTGCGGAAGTAGGAAAAACCTTGCGGAAGGACCCTTACTCGAAAAAAAAATCGATTAGATATCATATGGATTCTCTCACCATGAGAATGGTGGGTAAAGAGTTTCCTACGTGTGTCGTGTGTTGTCCTTTACTCTGCAAGATTAACTACAAGTGAACAGAATACGTTCAACAGAGTGGCATCAGAGTAGGCCAGTTATCAGAACCAAATCAAACCAGTTTCATACTCGTAATCAAATTTAAAATCCTCCAATTTGAAATAAGCTTCCTTCAGTCCGACTGAAAAAGACATTAAATAGAGCTTTGAGCTCAAAGTCACTCTTAATTTGGGTATGAAACTGGCTGTATGTTTATAGAGCTAGGCCAATTATTTGCCAGATGCAGATAATCTTTGACTTGTACCTAGTCGTTAGTCGTTAGAATCCAAGTTCTCCAAAATCATCAGGTTACTGATGCAATACATGTTCTTCTTTTTCTGTAGTGCCTAGATAGACAAGCCTGAGCACACATTTCAATTACGATTATTTCAGCGGGTTTTTCAGCAGGCAGTTATTTATTTTTTTTCACCTTACATACCCTTCCTATGGAATAGTTCTTCCATATATAAATAATAGTGCTGTTGTCCAGAGAAAGGGAAATAAATAGTTTCAGGGCAAAATCTAGTTTTAGCCACTTTTTATGATATTTGCTTTCATCTGCCTCTTATTGTTAAAATTTTCGATTTTCTTTTAAAAACGAGTTCGTATGAATTCTCTTTTCCTCCTAAAACAGACAGAAGTTTTCCTTTTTGAGAGGAAGAATTGAAGATTCAGATTACGCTGAAAAAGGTTCACTGAAATTTTTAAATACATCGAATCCTAAAATTGAAAGAAATATTCAAAATCTGTGCACAGACGTAGAAATATGAAGTTTAACTCCAAGTTTTCATTGCGAGCCTTTGCCCGTTGATATTAGAACGAAAAGCACCCCAAGAATAACATTGTGGTCGTGTTGAAAAATAAGGTTATTCATGAAGAATGCGAAAAATGGAAGTCGAAAATAAGTGCCATTGAAATTCAAATAACCCGAATTAACTACAGAATATTCAACGCCTCTGGCGTCCATGATATCTAATCGATTTTTCTTTTCGAGTTAGGGTCCTTCCGCAAGATTTTTCTTACTTCCGCAGTTCCTGAAGACGATGCTGAAGGCTCTCAAGATTGCCTCCATTCAATCACAATTTTTCATCTTTCAACAAAGTTTGGGAGTTTCGAACAATAATCCAAGGAATTCGGGCATCTAATTTAGAACCCAATTCTTCTCCTTCAATGGTCTGGTTATCCAAATCTACTTTACGAGCATTCACAATTTGAATGTGAATAAAAAACATTACGCCCATTTGGTTTTCAGTGTATATTATTCAAATTACAAAAAGTTCCTTTTCCACGAGGTTGTATTGTATAAGTATGTACTATAAAAAGTATTTTATATTCTGAACATGTCTTACAGCAATCCAAGATTCAAACATTAATCACTGCACAACATTCATATTTTTTAGTTTTCTATAATATTCACGACGATTTTTTATTTCAGGTTCCTGGCGATATGGTGGCCAATGAAATGTCAGATAACTAAGAGAAGAGCGAGGTTCATGATACTCCTGATTTGGTTCATAGCGCTCACAACAACCATACCATGGGCAATTTTTTTCGATCTCGTCGTCATCTTCAGCGATGCGCCAGATGTCCAACTCTGTATCGAAGTGTGGCCAGATGCAATGGATGGGGCCCTATATTTTCTTGTAGCAAACATGATGTTCTGCTATATATTGCCTATGATTCTGATCACCATGTGCTACGTCCTGATCTGGATAAAGGTGTGGAGGAGAGATATACCAACTGATACCAAAGACGCTCAAATGGAGAGGATGCAACAGAAATCGAAAGTTAAAGTTGTCAAGATGCTGGTAGTCGTTGTTATATTGTTTGTTGTGTCCTGGCTACCGCTATACGTAATTTTCGCTAGGATTAAGTTAGGGGGTGACATTGAACCTTGGGAAGAAGAAGTTTTACCAATCGCCACACCAATAGCGCAGTGGTTAGGCGCCTCCAACTCCTGTATCAATCCTATCCTATATGCCTTCTTCAACAAGAAATACAGACGAGGGTTCATTGCAATAATAAAGAGTAGAAAATGCTGTGGGAGGCTGAGATATTACGAGACTGTAGCCATGATGTCCTCCTCGACATCCATGAGAAAATCGTCCCATTTTTACAATAACAACTCCACCAAACGAATTCAAATGAACGAAAATAATGCGGTAGCCTATATTTTCAACGACACAGGGGTCTAGAGTCCTGGAAATGGACGCCCTTGCGGTGGATGGTTCAATTGTCGACAATTTATTGTCATTTTCTACCCGATTTAAATCGGGATTGGGAGATACTCAGTGTTTGTCTAAACTGACAAGATAGTCAGTATCTTTAAGTGTATGTATAGATAGATTGAAAAATTAAGACGGAATGATTCGTATTGGAGATTGCACAATATTTTCTTATGGGACTAAAAGGCAGAATTGTTAATGTATGTATTATTTAACTGAGACTATCTCTTGTTGTAGCTGTACAAGGTAGAGTTAATTTTAATTTTTATTAGTAAGAACTCAATTGTATGTGATTGTGCTTAAGGATTTTAATTGAGAGCAGATAGTTGATTGTTTAAGTTAGTTTGGATGTCTAATTATAAGGTTTCAAAGCGAAACAGTTAGCTGCGTTCATCAAAATAGTACTGAAAATATTGAGTATTGATGAACGATTATTGCGTTGCACTCTTACATCGCCATCAAAATATCATCCTGAATATAAAATAGTTCTTCCGTGAAAAAATGGAAGAAGAGGCCCTAAGAAAGATTCGATTTCCAGTTCTCTCATCGTCGTTTTATCTTTTTATCAGAATGGAATCAATCGACCAATTCATAAAAGCGAATATGCACTGCAAATTTTTCTGTGATCCTATATGCTTCTCAAAATAATGAAAAGTTCTTCACATTGATCCAATAAGAACTGCTGAAGACCATATCGGATATTCCGATTTTTATCACTGATTTTTACAGGGTCTATTCTCTTAAGAGTAGTGTTTAAGTACTAGAATAAAAAAGAGAGATCAAAACATTATAGAGGATTCATTTCTCACACAGCGAGAAGGTAACTAGATGGATTGAGGAATCTCATAAAGTCATGTTCAAAATTATCGCAATAAATATGAATATCATATATTTTCACTGAATTGGAACTGAATCATCGATTGAAGAATATAAATAAAGGTACTTCCTGGAGTGTTATGGTATGTGATTGGCTGCAATTCAAATCGAAGGGATAATATTACAACAAAATTAAACATTCAGTTGAAAAAAAATCAAACTCACCTAAATGTTCTATCAATCAACGTGTATAGCATCACGAAAAAACCCACAATTAGACAAAAAGCCTAAGATAGAATTTGGAGCACTAGAATATTCCTTTCAATTTTGCTCTTTATTTGAGGGAGGGTTCCTGAAAAGCAATTTTTATATTTTTCTTCGAAACCAGAAAACTGGAAGAATTGAAATTGAACAGACATTTTGAGAGGGGAAAAGCCTATACGACTAACGCTATACCAGTTGATATTTTTTTTCTCGAAAACCGTTACTTTAGGCAAGACATTACACGAGACTTCATTTTTCCAAAAATAATCAATGGTAAGATTTGAATAAGTAAAAAGTGCGAAATAAAATAATAGAGGTGGCTTTTTCTACCGCTAGTAATTATGAGGATCGTCGCCAAATTTTAATTGCCTTCTTGCTTCCAAAGAATATGTCAGCTCAATTTCATCTCTGTCAGAATTCTGGTTTCGAAGAAAATAATTAAAAACTGATGCTTTTCAGGTGGCATCTTATAGGAAGCTGTATCCAAGCAGGAGCTTATATGAAGGACCCACACTATTTTTTGACAAGAAAGCACCTCTTGAATTTTTTCGCAACTATATATATAGTTGCAAATGAATATTTTCATTCATTCATTCATTCATTCACGCTCTGTATAAAAGCTCTATTATGATTTTCCACAGTAAAAGTCAGTGTGTTATCTTGAATACCTAAATGAACTTGGTAAATGTGGGCGATAACTTTGAACACGAATTTATGACAGGCAGGAACATTTGCACTGCTCAGACACATTGAACTTTTTTCGGTTCATATCATTGCAGGTTGGAAATCGAAACTTGACGTAGGTTATGTACTCTTCTACTTTATTATGCTTACAAGTGCCTCCCTACACTGAGCTACTACAGTGTTCCAGTTCCAGTGCCTCCTTTACGGGAAAGGGTAATTTGGTTTTCTGAATAAAAAAGTTTAAAGTTACATTCTCTGGCTAGTTTTGAGTGGCTGAAATGGTGTAACTGTTTGTAGCTCCGTGTGCCTGAGGCCTTAATAGTTTGGCTTATGTTTCTTTCGCACCTTCTGATTCCTTATATCAACGAAAACGAAGAATAAGCAGAAACCGTGGAGCAGAAATCGAATCAATATTCTTCATTGGATTCCGTTGAAATAAATAAAGAAATTGACTCAACATAATGAGTAACCCCTATAGTGTCTTAAAGAATGCAAAATATGTACTCATCATTAATTATCTGCAATTTATGTATCGAATGAAATGAGCTAGCACTCATCTCAAGAAATTATTTCAAAATCTTCGCAAAAGGCCTACTTTCCAGATTAAAAAAATGATATTAATTAGTGTAATGAAAGTGAAATAATGGAGGAGATTCCACTTTGCTTACAAGCGCTTACAAAACTTGTAGGTTTGTAATACTGCCCTTAGACAAATATCACTGTACCTACCTACGTTTTAGGTACAAATACAATAATGAATAAGTTCATTTTGAACTCCAACAACCTGTTAATATTTAACAGCGTTTATATAAAAGAGGATAACATTGGAATTAATTCTGTGACAAATGATGGAGTGATTGGTTATATAGGTGAACCTTTGCTGAACAAATTGTTACAAATGGGTAATCTTACACTTTTATGTTATTCTAAACATTCATTGATTGTTCGCAATTAATCTTGAGATCTTTCAGTTTATTATTTCTTCACGACCTCTATTGCTCTTCTATTCTATCAGAATTGATAGAATACATGAATTTTATCGATTAAAAATACAATGAAAAGTTGTTCTCAGAAAATCTACTTCTATAAAGAGTGTGAAACTACGATTTCCTCCATAAATTGACTTGTTTTAATGAATAGTAAAATGAAATATTAATGGAATCAACAATTCCGAAGGAATTGTTGATTCCATTAATATTTCATTCTTCCGATGCGTCCGGTTAGGCGCTTGGAGTACTGTATATCTTTTTATACAGTATTCCTTCTTTCTGTATTGAATAGTAAAATGTTGATTATTGTTTAACTCATCTTCTCAGATTTTCAACTATAAATGCAATAGTGGAAAATTTCTTATCGTTCTATTCAAATATTCTTCAACTTGGTACTAATATGCAACAAGTACTGATTTTCAAAAAATTCTGTCCATGAAAATCGTACATCTTTGATTGTAAAAGTTGCATTCCTTTATGGTAGAGCAATATGAAATTGCACTCGTGTGGGAAACAGTACTTACCTATATCATCATTTTGTGGTCTTCTCATATTTTCTTGTTCATAATTCTGGGGATAAAAGTGTAGGTACTTAATTATACCATCATCTCTCTCATCCCCCTAACTTTTCCCCTGGACCATGTATTGGGTATAAAGATATATAGCAGGTATCTTTATAAGAATCATAATGGTCAATAACTCCAGCCATTATTCGATTTTTAAATTTTTGCTGTGATTACTTTTTTTTGCCTTGTGGATGTTTGTGAAATTATTATGGTCAGGAATAGAATAGAATTGTCCATTTCATGTTCGAATGATGCTAGTTTTTTATTCTCATTCATTGTTCTGTTCAGATAAATGTCCGAAACTATAAAAATAATAAGTGTATAGTTATATGGGTATATTTTATGATAGCAAAAAATACATACACACAATTGAAATAATACTATTGATAAAATTTTGCTTCTGTTATGAAAAATATCGTGAATTACTACCATAGATTTCAAAACATTTTCAGTAGGAGAATTTTGAATATGTTCGGATTAACGCATATAGGTACCGATCTTTCATGCAAGAAAAATATAGTTCAATCCACATATTACATTTTGTGTTTCTGAGGTGCATCAGATGTAAAGGCAAGTCCAGGAAAATACCTAGATCGAAACAAATCCACAAATCTGTAAAAAAAGCACTGGTCTCTGCGATGGCTTTTATTCATGAAAAATCAATAATACAGTTACAATTTCAACATGCACTCACAACACACAGAATTCTTTGTATAAGTACAAATTTGGCCATAATTTTTCCGAATAGAGAAAACTCAAAATTTTTCATTTCTGAACTTGAATCAAATACCTAATTGCGTAGCAAGGAATCTTGATTATATTTATATAGCTATAACATATAAGATTTCGATTTAATTGCAAATAATAAAGTTGCTTCAATCTGTTCATTATGCTCCTATTATTATTGGATTTTTTTGTGCATGTAAACTAGCCAAGGTACTATTTTTTCATCGAATTCGAATATGACCTGTACACAGCATTGTTGAAGTATTGTGATATAAGTGATAATATGAAGTATATCATTTGTAAAGTGGGATAAAAAGATGAATATTTTGATATTATCAAATAAGGAAAATCTATATATATACTCGCTTATTTATTTACTAAAAAGTATTCTGATCATCTATTCTCCATTTGTGAAATTTTAACTTGACTCTAGTTGTGCTCCAGGTTGTCTATTCCGGTATATCCTTGTATCTTTCAAAATATACCTCAGTTACCTCAGTACATATCATACCATGCAATAATATATTGAGAAGCATAATTCAACTGAGGCCATTCTTGAAAATTCTATTTTGATCGTCACGTTCTGATAGCAATCATTGCGTTCACACTATGATTTTTTTTATATAAAGTTAGAATGAATCAACGTTGCAAAGAAATTATTTACCAAGTGTACGAAATTTAGTTTACATTATAATTTTTCACAATGAAATGAGTGTATGAATTATTGACAATTATGAAACATTTCACTTTATTTATTATTTCTAAATCCAAAACGAATTGGAAATTCGATACGATACGAAAAGTACCAATGGAATAGACTTTACGGTCGATCAAAAAATCAGGAGCATACAATCTTGATGAAAAGAATCAATGATACAGTCTATTTTTTTCAGCACAACTCTTGCCTATAATGTAAATGATTGTCGGAATATTCTGAGGAAGTTTTATCGATTTTCATGTAGGTAAGAATATATATGAAGACATATGAAATAGAAAACTGTGGCAGAAAAGTTAATTTATGATTAACGAAATATTATCCTTATATGAATGTATGAAATGTATGAGAAATAAAATTCGAGATCAATAAATGACTTAAGAAACCTTTAACTTTTTTTACCGATATATACCTACCTACCTACTAGGTCGCGTCATGTGCTATAAACTCACATTGACTTTAATAATAATGGAATGATCACGCCTAAAAGCAATGAATACAATAATAGGGATAAATTCAGATGCATACCACCCGCCGATATGAATATCAACAAGTGTTATGATCTGAATTGAACTAGCCAATTTGCCATCGTCAAGGTCCCAAATGGAGTACGCCCCATCGAAGAAAAGCAGATGCTGACCATGGTTTCGGTCTCATTTGACGTCATCAGAGCAACATAGCATTTTTCTCCGATGGAGAACGTTTGGAATTGATGGAACCTTATTCAATATTGGCACGCGCTACTGGGTACTATACATTTACCCAGAGCGCCACCCAATATGAAATGAATTGACTGTAATGTTATACAGTGTGGCCCAATAGAAACCGAAGAAAGCCTTGATATAAGATATTTGAGGGAATGAAAATAAAAGAAGTCAAATGAAATAAAATTTTATTATTCACAAAATACGCTACAAAACAAGATTATCCTGGTGAAGTTCAATTCTTCCATCAATTATCGTCATTTCTATCGAAGTTTGTATCCTCGATCACTTCAGGGGTGACTGTATTATTCTCAATCTGTCCTACATTTTCCTGAATTGGTTGCTCTGGCTCCTGCCTATTAGCTAGTGGTTGCTCGGGCACCTGTCTATTTGCTAGTGCTTGCTCGTAAAGCTCTCTTATCTGGTCTTGAAGTGAGCTATACTTAAGTTGAAGAGCCTTCTCTCGTTCTACTTGCCTGTTAACATCTTCTGTCAAACTCTGAAACAAATAAGAGCGATTTAAACAACCTTATTCTTAACCTGCGGAGCTTAAAGACGTTTTTTATGCGCCCCAGTTAGATTCCGAAAAAAAAAGGTGTCACGAAATCCGTCTTGGAGAACGTAGACTCAGAATCCTTTGAAAAAATTCTGTGTTTAGGTGTATAATGCTTTGTTCTGGGCAAGTCGCAATTTTGAAGCTATCTGCTCAATATCTGCAGGATTACTTGTACAATTTTAGTGAAAATTGAAAACGCAGTTTTTGTTAGTTTAGTAGGTACTCACCTGCACCCTTTTCGCCATTGCAACTTTTTCCTGTTCTGCCAGTAATTTCAAAGAATTGAGTTCTAATTCCAGCTGATCCGCTTGTTCGTTCAATTCTTGTATATTGCCAACCATTTTCTGAGCCTTATTCTGATAACCTGCAGTTAAAATCTTTATCTTCTTTTCCAGCTTTGCCGCTTTCTTAGCTTCTCTAGCCATATGCATTCTGTTTTGTTCGAATCTTTTTTGGAGAGACTCAAGCCGATCTTTCTTACTCGCTAAATTCGCCCTGGTGTATCTCTGTTGATTTGGAAGAAACAGAACTTGCCCTAAGCATTCTTCCCAAACTTGAGAATAGGCTGAAATAAAATCAAGCAACAATTGATTAATCAGTTCACAGCAATAATACAAACACACAAGCAAAACTTGATCTAACCCTACCTTCTAAAGACAAATCTCCATGATTCATTCCTTTCTTCACAATATCCATCTCATCCTTTATCATCTTCCTGGCCACTTCTAAATCATCTTCCTTGATTTTTTCATAAGGGTGTTGATCTAGAAAAGCAAGTTGTTCATTGGTAGGCGTTTTTTTTTTGCCCTGTACCATTTGCGGGTTATGCAAATTGTCGTATATCATCATGGTGGCCATTTCCACTTTTATGAGTTCCTCCGCCTTCTGCATTTCCGTTAAACCGTACATTTCCTGTGGCGGTCTCAACACAGACAAATTCACATCGAAAGGTCGAGGCAGATTCCTTTGAATCACCTGCGATCTCATCTTCAGCTCTTTCTCTGCTTTGGCTCGCAACTCCGCCTGGAGCTTTTCGTCCACATCCGCTTGATCCTCAACTGTACTGACCGTTTGTTCTTCACTCTGATTTGATTCTTCGAGTTCCGGAACCACTATTTCATAATCGTTTTTAGGCTGGGGTAAGCCACTTAGACTCGCTCTCAACTGTTCCTTAGCTCCCAAAAAGTTGTTTATGGGAGTTCCTAAAGTGTTGGCATTCAGGTTTAACCTGTCTCGCAAAACTGGAGTCCCCAACGAAGGATCATTTTTATTCTGTGGAGTGGCAAATTCAGAGTTAGTGTTACTTCTCACCGATGCCAAGGGAGTTGACAAAACTGTATTTGGCGTGGCTATCTGTTGATTTTGTGGCATCACCGATGAGAAGTCAGTATCATGAAGTGGAGTGTTTAAGCCTCCTTTTAATGGAGTATCTACATGAGAAAGAGCCATCAAATTTTGTGCTTCCTGCATTATCCTATCGTTCTGAGACATTGGCGTTCGGGGGGTTGCGGCCGCTGTAGGAGTCATTGAATAATTATTCATCAGCAAGTCAGTAGTTTCGACACCGCTCTCACTAGCTACTTCTTTAGCCAATTCATTGGCTCTTCCTAATTTTACAACTTGTTGAAGTTCGCTGTCACTAATTTGGGGTTCTGGGAGAACCAATTTGGATCTTTTTTTCGCTGGAGCATCATTTTTGAATATTTCGTTCGGAATATTATCCTTTTTCCGTTTCATCTCATTCCTATCCTTTCTTCTGTCATTCTAAAAAAAATGTATATACAAGGGGTGGAATTGGATCCGTTACCTGCCAGATCATGCTACTTTATTGTTAGAACTTTAAAGCGCTTACTGGCATCAAATAAAAGATCCATCGGTTTGTGGACATTCTCCATCAAGGTGAGAGTTATTTTGCTCTGATAGGGTCAAACAAGACCTGGTCAGAATTTACTCTTCCTAAATGGAGAAGTCTTATCATTGACCCTCCAATTGAAGTGTATAAATTTAAAAGACCACAAAAAAACTATACCTCATCATTGTCGTTCATTTTATTGAAATCTGGACCGATTGGATCGATCGTCTCTTTTGAAGTATCATAAAATCCAATAGCTGGCAGTTTTTCAAAGGGAATTTCTGCATTGTAGTCAATACCCCTCTTTTTTTTAGGCCTGGAAGAAACTTCAATTCCCGCTGCTCTAAGTTCCCTCTTTTTTTGCAAGGCTGCCAGTCGTCTGGCTTCTTCAAGTTGCTTCTCTCTTGCTTTCCTTTTGGCTTTCTTTCCTTGAGTGTTGGCTAACCTAGCTCGTGCTTCAGACAACATTTCCAGCTCTAGAAAAAAATTGAAGAATATAGAAAAAGCATTGTTGACTGAAATAACTCACCATCTTCGTCCATATCTTTAGGATCTGGTCTAGCTGGTTTTGTTTCAGGATTTGGATCAATTTCACCTGGTTTGAGCTTTCTGGGATCATCATTAGCATATTCACCTTCTTCCCTTCGCTGAGCCTGATCACTGAAATATTATTTGGTTCAAAGTGTTTTTGAAACTATAGAAATAAACACAACAAAGATTGAACCAAACAATGTCACACCACTTACAGCAGATATTCATATCTTTCAAGACATTGAGCCGCTGTTCTTCCAATAATTGGTGCAATAGTTCTCCACTGAGTTGGCATCAATTTTGCTAAGTGCAGTAATTTTTCATCTTCGACTCTTGACCATTCAGTCTTTTTGATACTTGGATCCAACCATTCATACCAACGTGCCTTACATTGTTTTGCTGACTTTCGATGTAGTAGTGAAGCAATACGTGACCACTGGTTTTTGCCATATTTCATAACAGCTGCTTTGAGAATTTCATCCTAAGGTAAGAAATTCATAATGAAAGTACTGTATGATGAATTTTACAAGAACTGAGAATATTTTTCCAAGTAGCTACTTGAAAGACTTTATAGTGTGATCTCCAACCTAGTATGTAATATTACTTACTTCTGTATTTCTCCACACCCCCCCTTTTATCATTACCCTCGGCATCTTGGAGCTTTTTGTGACAAAAGTTAGTTCAGAATGGAATAACAAAATTCACAATTCAAAAAAATTTACGTCAAATCAAAACCCGGTCAACATAACTCAAAAATTTGACAACTTTGACAACTGTAATCTGTGACCACAGACAACAGCTGTGACAACTGACAACTTGAGATCACCAATCACTAACCCCGTTGCCCATTGCTCGTTGCTATTCGGTAGGGATGTGATAACTGATAAGCGATATTTTCACACCTAGCACCTAGTTTTTTCAGGAAGACAAACTGAAGTTGCAAGTTGCTATATTGCGCTCCTGATTTTTGTTCAAAGGGTATATTGAAGGTAATATACCATAATATGGTAGTATGAAAAATTCAAAAACAAATTGAAGCGATCCCCGTTGCCAATGTTGTTATCCCCATTTATCGATAGGTGATATCAAATTGGTCGACTGTGATTCATCGATTATGCGAATGTGCGATATGGGATGTTTTGTCGATATCGATCGACAATAACAGAACGATGTGAGCAAAAGTCCGAGTTCGAATTGTGAATTGTCTAGTTGTAGAGGTTAAAAGTTATTTAAAATTCCTCTGAAAATAGTTAAATTCTATTCTATTATGGTAAATCGAAGCAAAAAATGGCTGTAGATTTCAATATTGAAATAAGAAAAAAACAATTGGAAAGTTTGGATCAGTTCGTAGCCAGTTCTAGGGAGAAGGTTCAATCAATTCTTGAAAGTTTGGGCTGGTCAGTTGAAAAAATTCAGGAAGTAAGTGTTTCGTTATTTTGTTAGTGAAAGTCCTTCCTAAAATAATTTTTGTACAGGAACAAAGGCTCTTCGTTAAGTGCCCTCATAATGATTGTCATAAAGTACCTGCAGAAAAACTTGAAGATCATACAGATAAATGTAAAATCACAAGTTCTGGTTATGATTTACAAGAAGAATTCATGTCTGAATCGTTTAAACTTTCTGAAGAGAGCAGTATCAAAATTGGTAAATACGGTGTTGCCTTTATGAGGACAATTTATTTGAATTTTTTTAATTTCTAGGTACCGATAAGAAAGTAGAACTACTATGCCAAGCCTTCTCACAGAAACCCTATTTTCAAACAGGTTTGTTCCTTTCAATTGCCAATTATTTAAAGTAATAAGGAGTCTTTTTCAGAAAGTTTTTTTCTGCTATCAAGGATATTGAAAATTATAAAAATCTCAAACATACTTTTATATATCCTTTTCAAATATCCTTTTTCGGTATCCTTTTGACTTAAATTTCATTTCAATTTGGCGTTTATATCTCAATATTTTACCTGAGCTTGAATCGGCCAGGTTTGATCATGATTTAAAACCTAGAGATTGAATTCAGGGTAATTTTAAAGCCTATAGGGTTAGCACCTTGCAATGTTTTCAGGTAAGACATAATGTGAGAATGTGGTGATATTTTAGTATGAACAAGTAGGATATGTTAGAAGAAATTTTGAGTTATCAATTTTGACAAATAATTTCAATTACACCGTAGTTGTTTGTTCATCAGTGAGAAATGATGCACAAATTCAAAGGGTTTTATATTATACCCCAAACGCTCATTTCAAATGTTTCAGAACAATATTCTGGATATTTTCAATTGAATTTATTATGGGTGATTTAAAAAAATTCCCTGTAGTTGAAAGATTAAACCTGTAAATATTGCAACTGAGTGTTTACCCATAAAAGTGGCATTGTTCCAACCAGTTCCATGAATGCATGGTTATTAGGAAATCATGTTGAAGCATGATTTATGGAGCTCTAAGGGGAACTAAAAATTTGATAAGTTGGTTTAGACGTAACAGTTTCTGTCTTATCACAATAAATATAATACATTTTGATATTGACTTTTTCATTATCTCATCTCTTGAAAAACAATGAAAGTGGTTTTTGGAGCTGAACGACTCAAAAGCATTGTGAAAATTCAAACCAGATCTAAAATTGTTGCCCTTTCTATCTTTCTTGCAGCATGGAATGGAAAAGATCCAGATCCTCTGACCTACAGCCGTTTAGTTTCAACATTCTCAAGTGATGAACGTTTAGTTTTATATGATTACTGTATAGCTAATACCAGAGGACCCCCTGAGCTTCCAGAATTTGATACGTTAGTATTCAAACTTCATTTGGTTTGCAATAAGTAGAAATTATCACTCTCAGTTTTGGCCTATGATCTTTTACTTAATGCAAAATATTGCATAGATGCTTCAACAGGTATAAAGTATCTCTTCACAAACCTTTTAGGGCTTTCACTCCCAATCTCTGAAACAAAATCAATTAAAAATGAAATCAACGATTTGCTCCTGCGTAAATTCTTGCACTAATTTGTCAGGAGCAAATTAACACGTTGACTGTCCCATGAGTCACATATGATACATAAAAATTTTCGCCAGGAGTCCATGAGTCGTATGTGATTCATTGATTCATTTGACGTTCAAGATAAATATGGTTACTTTTCATGAACGCTGCAGTTTGGTCGGTTCATATGGGCTTAACGTCTTGTAGAAATATGTATTGATAGCCTCAATCATAATTAATCATACGTGATTCAAGAAACGTCAGCATCAAGCTTTCCATTGGACTTGAAGATTTTGAACAAGAACACTTCCTTAAATGGCTGCAGAATTAATTTTTCATAGAATATATATTTTATCACTCAAAAGTAACCCTTCTCTTTGGATAAATGTGTTGGACGTGGGGGGTGAAAAAAAAATTAGAATGGGGACAGTCAACGTGTTAACTAGAAAAAATTGTTGCCTGACAATGAACTCAAAATAAATAACGTTGAAATTATAATTCTTCGGTATAAAGTACAACTTCAGTAGTTGAGACGGTCTCTTTACCAGACACTCCAGTAATCCAGACACTGCTAAGATTCAGGCATTTTGAAATTTTTACCTCCCAAATCCGGGCGCGAAAATATTCATATGCGAAACAATATAATTTTCTTATCTGAACAAGTAAAAAGCAGTTCCATGGCGATTGGAATCTTTCTTTCTGCATTTGGTTTCACTTACTTACTTTCACTTACACTCGCTGAAAGGCCCAAAATGTACCTCCATACTGGAAAAAGTACTACTTACACATCAGAATTCTTTTTATGTGAGTTTTGATTGGTAAACCTTGTTTTTGAACAATTTCAAGTTGTTTTATTTCAAAAATTCAAAAAATTATCTATTGATATGGTGGATCTACCTGCTTTCTGGTAATCAACTGATCTATTTTCAAATTGAACAATAGCGATTTTTCCTTATTCAAAATTTAATTTTCCAGTTCTACTGTCACGAAAGAGAAGGGAGATTCTTCATTCACAAAAGAAGCTTTAATGTCTTTTGAAAGAGACATTAAAAGAAGAAGTGTTAAGTACAAACCAATTCATACTAATCACAAAAATTACAAAGAAGTCCTGAGGGAAGTAATTAATTCCCAAATGCAGCAATATAATGATTGGTTGGAAAATGTTAGTGGTAATAGAAGAATGTATACGTCAGAAAATTTTCATAAAGAGGGATATCTTGAAGATGGGGGAGAATCTGAAAATCAAGAAAAATCTCAAGAATTTGTTGAAAGACCCTATTCTTCCATCAGTAAATTCAGCCACAACTCTTCTGGATCACCTGGTATAAAACATGGTATTTCAAGGACACACACTGATTCCCATTTTAAATTAGACGATGGTGTGAAATCCCATTACGATAAAGAATATAACTCCAACTTCCCCAATCAAAGTTCTAAAAGTAGATACAAATATACTCATCATGATGAAGACTCACAAGAATCAAACAGTGTTAGTAAAGTTTCATCTATTGACATGGACAGCCCCTGTGAGAATTATGAGAACATCCCAAGAACTCATTCAAGAGAATCATCTATTCATAGTTCTCACAAGTATAAAGATAAAGATTCAAGATATAGAGAGAGCAGACGACACAAATCCAGAAGTGATAGAAAATGGAAAAAAAGAGATCATAGTAGCGGAAGTAGTAGACATAGCTCAAGGAGCCACAGATCTAAAGAAGACAGATCCCACAGACGCCTTTCTAGAGATAAAGCCAGAAAACATAAAGACTATCATAGGGATACATAGTATTTTTTTAATGTATTTTATCTTGTTCAAAAGTTATTTAATAAAACTTTAGTTTTCATTTTATTTTCCATTCTTTCAATTTTATATAAAACTAGCTTTACCTACCCTTACAACTCCTTAAGACGCAAGCTTGCTGGAGAAGAAGAATTTGAAAGTATTTCATGCTTAAGAGGGGTCTACACCGTTTTAGTGGTCAGTTCAAAAAGAAAAAATTTATATCTTACGCCAGAAACTATTAATTCATATGGGGTTTTCTTTATAATTCAATTCAATCAGTTCGTCATCTCGGAAAGTCAGAAATTTTTTTATTCGTCAAACGGAAAAAAAAATAATTTTTGTTTTCATTGAAGATCAGTTCATTCATGTTATTAACTTTCCGAGGTGCAATTATGTCTTCTATGAATTTCCACATGAAAATTTTTTTCGAAAAGTCTCGCCATTGACTACAATTCCTATCCTGGTGAAATTGAAAAAAGATGTTTAATTCATCATCTGGTTGTAACTTGAAGAACTCGCCCGTCAAATTGATTGAAAATCAATACTGCTGTTGTGAAATAAGGAAGTTCGTCTAAACCGGTCGATGAAGGAGGAAAATTTTTTATGATATAATCAGTCGTTTATTGATTCATCACAAAAATATATATTATGAAAATTAAAATCTATCTAGTGGTAACACTTTTTTCAGATAAACTTCTTCTAAACCTCTCTCGCCCTGTAGTATGAGTGGATTGTGTTCGAAGTGTTCCAGAAATTTTTGCAAAGAATAAAATTCCCGAGTTCTCATCATACCTTCCCCGCAAAAAATTTTATTTTGTGGCGTTTTCTCTATGCCTAAATTGAAATATTTCCCACCATTTTTTACGGTTATCGATAGGAAAAACTTTCTGCTGGGTCTCAGCAGAAATGCACCGTCCTCCAGGTCCCTCAGTAGAGCAATTGCCCCCTTACGATCGGTATTTCGATAAAAAGGTTCGTTGTTGAAATTCACTGAAAAGGACCATAATGTGAGTCTCAGATCTCTCCGCATTTTAAAAAAATTACTCACGCATGTCACTGTATGACCCGGCAACGTCATAATCCTCTTGCTCGAAATCGTCCATATCATCGTCTTCTATTTCTCCGATATTTGAAGTGGAATTTTGGATTGGTTTGTTTGGTAAATTCGTTCGTGGATAATGCTGATCTATAGTAAGTCTTCCGGTTTCAACGTTTTCATTCGACCCTTTCCTCTTTTCCAGTAAAATTCGAAGTTCATCGGCAAGTTTGTCATTTAAATGGATATCCTTTGATTTTACGTTGAACTTCGTTTTTTGAGAGGATGAATCATTTGCTGCTGGTGGTGCGTAATGTTTCGGCTCAGGAATTTGTGTGTCTGTTGTGTTTAAGTATTCGGGTAGAAAATCTTAAAAAAAATCATAATTTTCAACATATTTCAAAGAGCAGCATCAAAGAGAAAAAGAACTTAATTAAATAAGTTCTTTTTTTCACTTTTAAGCCTTTGGATGTGACCTAATTAGGTCAGCTTAAAAGTAAAATTTTCGCCATCCTGCGAAGCATTTTTTCTAGCAGAACTGGATTAATTTTTCTAGATATTTACACTGCAGTATTTACAGAAATATATACAGGGTGTGGCGTAATGCCACATATGCCTATAAAAAGCCAGGGATTTTTTTCGGTTTGAAAATTGCTGTTTCGGATGATATGGACGAAAGGAAGTGCTTTTTCACTTTTCATGATATTGTTTGTATCCGGGAAATGTAACTAATATGCAACTTGACACATGATTATGGGAAAATAACAAACAGGCATATGTATTACGGCATGAATGGATTCAAAGGCAAAGGAAAGCATTTAGGAAGCACAGGCATCACACCTTGTTCATCTTCGAAATCACTTTCATCAGTTTCATGAATATTCCTGTTGGGAGGATCCTGAGTTATCGTAGGTTTTTCCTGGACAATCCAATTACTGTCTGAAGTTTTCAGATTCGGCGAAGTTGGCTTGAGTTTTTTTTGTGATATTTCTAGGGCTAATTGACTTATTGGAGATGTTTTATGTGGTTGGGATTTCCATGCTTGTGGTTTGGTTTCAGTTTCAGTAGTATTTAAGTATTCAGGTAGGTCATCTTCTGAAAAGGGAAGGGAGAATGTAGCGCAAGTAATTTGGGTTATGTTTATTGTGTCCTGGAGAAGAATTTTGCTACTCATGAGAGGTTTAATACGGTGTGAAGGTGTCAATAATAGATATTTTTTTCGGAAAACCTACATTACCTCTACATAAGCTAATAGTCTCTACGACATCGGAAGATAATTTCATGTAATTTCGATTTCATTTATATTCATTAAAGCTATATAAAGCATCACCTTGTTCATCATCCTCAAAATAATTTTCACTATCTCGCAGTGTTGACGAGTTTGAAGCAACTTCAGTAATCGTAGGCGTAGGTTTTTCCTGGGCAACCCAATTACTGTTTGAAACATCACGTTTTGGCGCAGTTGCTTTCAGTTTTTTTTGTGATATTTCTAAGGCGAGCTGACTTATTTTGGAGGTGGTTGATGTGGTTGGGATTTCCAGGCAGGAGCTTTGGTTTTTGTTTCAGTAGTATTAAGATATTCGGGTAGGTCATCTTCTGAAAAGGGGAAGAGCAAAGGTAGCGCCATTCTAGGTTTTCTGGGAGTGAAATGAGGTACGGTTTTTAAAAAAGGTTAATGGTTCAATAATGATAAAATCCTTCAAAATTAATATTAATGATTGAAAATTACTCACCTAAGGCTTCAACTCCTTGGATGTCATTTTGGCCAAAATCATTATGAGAAATTTGATCTATTTTTATAACTTCGTCGAAATATGTGTTTTGCACACTTTTTGGTAATGACATCGGTGGCAGTGGAAGCCTCATTTGCGATTTCAACACAGTCAAATCTTTTTTAGCTTTAGTATTATTCATTGTTTCGTTTGTTTCTTTGTAACTTCCATGCCTCTTTTCCAATATTTCTTTCAGCTCCTTATTTTCGTCACTGAAGATTGACTGTTTTGTCCTCGGCGGATTAGAAGATCTTAGTTTGAAATTAGATAGATGGGAACGTAAGTCATCTATATGACCCCTAGATGTTTTCAGCTTTAATTCGGAAATATTGCTTGATTTGAAAGCAGGTGCACTAGTCGATTCAGTAACATTACCATATTCTGCCAATTCTTCTGTAAATGATAAGAAATTCGTTCAGAAGACTTAATTAAAAAGAAGCCTCCTTTTAACCGAAATTAAAAATCATTTATTACCTCATTGCGCATGATTGAAATGTTAATTCTTTTAAAAGCATATATAAATGTTACGTTCTGTTGAGAATGAAAGTCTTACCTATTTGTGAATTTTCTTCTGTGTCTTCATACGTAGATTCCTCATTCTCTATTTCATCTACAATTTTATTGGAAGCTGGAGCCAACGGAAGTGGCGGCAGTGGTCTTGTCAATACCGACCATGTGGCTTTGGTATCGCTATTTTTAGAATCGCTAACAGGTGAAATAGGCTGTGTGCTCTTAGGAGTTATTTTTCTAGTACGATTTGAAGGAAGAGTAGACGAAGAGACGTGTGCATTTGTTGGACTCTGAGCTTTATCAACGTTCATATACATTGGTAGAAAGGACCATTTTTTCGCTTCTATCTTCTGTAAAACTGACCTTTCCGGTAGGGGTGGGGGAAAGTCACCATCAATGTAAAACTTCGAAACTGGACTCTTCGCGTTTTCATCCTTTTTTGTTTCTATGTACTCATAGTCTTCCTCCTGCGTTGATTCTGGTTGTTTCGTTCCAAATCTTGGAGGAGGCTCATATTCATCAGTTTCATCAGCTGGTGGTGGTGGTAGGGGAAGCTTCGATGGTGGTTTTTTCAATCTAGAATTGTGACTGGGAGGAGGCTCGTATTCATTTTCTTCGTCGTTCAAGTCGGGTCGCGGTAGGGCAACAGGTTTCCTGGTTGGAATTGAAGATATATCGTGACTTCTGCTGAAAGACTTCGATTTTTCTGGGAATTTTAAGGGTGGCCGATCGAACTTAGTTTCATTTTTTGGTTTCTTCACTGAATTGTTGAACTGCGGTTTCAAGTAATTATCGTCATCATAAATGAGATTTAGGTCAGGTTCCTTTTTTATTGGGGTAATATCATCCGCATGTTTTTTATAGGGTAGTTTAGGCTTTTGCTTATTTTTGAAGATAGTTGTTAGGGTATTAGAGATATTTTTTCTTGGGTCGTCACTTGGATTTTCCTCTTCCTCCGGTTTGAGTGATCCCGGATCCTTCAATAATGTTTCTTTCAGAGAAAGAAGTTTTTTCGACTGCCACTGTGGTAACTTCCATGCTGTTAATGTATTTTCTGACAAATTCTAGAAATAATGAATGATTGAAATCAAATAATAGAGACTTTTGATTGAAAAACATCTTTGAAAGGAGAACTTTAACTCTGAGCTTAAGTTTTTGGCCAGAAAATACCTATAAACTTATAGACAATGACCTTAATAAGCCATCAGTCCAGCCCTGGGAATGTTCAATATGGCACGAAAGCGTGAACTTTTATCTTCTGAATTTCGGAACATGAGTAAAATCATTTATTACTATATGTACATATGTACATTTATGTTAAATAGTGAAAAGGACGTTCATATATTTATGTACTTCTTGAAAAGACTTACAGAGGAACTACTCTATTGTTGATATACCTTTTATCTTATTTTGCGCATTTGTGGTACCTAGGTATCTGAATTTTGAATTTTATATCGGCAATAGATTTGTCACCTAATGTAGAAAATGCTATTGCAATTCCGTTTAACATAAAGGTTTTATTTAGCCTGTATGTTATAGAATGCAAATGTGAAATAATCAATATAAACTGAAAGACAGGAATTTTATTCCCAAAATATTCGACAAGAGTCCTAATTGTTTTTAAACAAAAACTGTGGGGAATTAAGAATATCAGAATTTTTCTAGACTCACCAGTATATCCAGTCCCCTCAAGTTCTTCTCTTGTATTACACTGTAGCAACCGGAGTAATACTCGTTCTACAACACAAAGAGTGACATGGCTTAAACGAACTATACAAATATAGAACACAAACTCACGTTTTTAATTAGATCGATTAAGTCCTTATTCCTCAAACTCTGCACATTTGAATGAGAGGAAAAATTCAAATACGACATTCTTCATCTATTTTCCAATCGATAAAAAACTTGGCGATGAGCGCAGTCAAGAAATCTGTGAAAACCGAAAGATACCTTATCTTCTTAGTCACTTTCCGGTTATACCGATAAAGTGTGAAATGTTGAAAATTTTGCAACAGGATTGAAAGGAATCCGAGCATCATTTTGTTCGAGAAGGAGAATCTGATGTTTGGGCGCTCCTCAAACCACTCTTTTTTTTTTCAAATCTAAAAATTTGTATGGATAGATAATTCCATCGTGTGATGAGAGGATCGATGTTTTGTTTCGTATATCTGACCTAGTAAATGAAGTTAACCATCATTAAAATATCCATTACATAATATAAGTGTTTTGAATTGATGGCAGAAATATTACGAACTGGAAGAATAACTCAAATTAGCTTGTCCTAGGAAACGAGAATAAAAGTGTGAATATGAAACAATATGTTTGTGTCTATCCCAGTCGATGTATGCCTAAATATTGCATAATTATCTTATTTCTTCTTTCTGCCGAATCAGTTATTTTGGGAGTAGAGAAGTCCATGCAATTGATCCTAAATATGCGGATATTCTTTGATGTAAAAGGGATATCCAATGGATATACGATACATAAGTATCATATGGAGACTGCCCTCCATAGTAAATTAATAGTGCTATATCTGCATTTGGAATATTGTTCTCTCTGAAATCGTATAAATCTAAGCTCAGCGCACGCGACAATAACAGAAGGAAAATTGAAATTCGATTTGAATCGCATTTAATGATGTCTTCGCGAGTGCGGAACCTGGTGAACCGTTTTTCATGAAAAAAAGCGAATTGTTTGAAATTTTGCTTGTTTCGTTTTCTAATATTTGGACTTACATATGTAGATCAGAATAATGTGGTATAATTCTTGAATAAAGCTTTCGCTTATAAAATCCCCATTTTTCATCTTCAAGCCACCTGGTGGCAAAATATTCAAACAAGACAAATAGGTTGTTTTGTTTCATAGAATAATAATAAAACGTTTTGTGACGCGACGTGACATGGGACCACACGTCCCACACGTCATAATGCGCATGATTCAAAAATCTAACATAGGATAGGATTTTGCGCGGAAGCGTTCAAATTGATCTGATGTGGTGTAGGATGTGCATTCCCAACATAGATAAACAATTAAGTGTAAGAAGATTTATGGTCATGATAAGTGATGCAAATTAAAGATGAGATAACTATTGATTTTTGTTTTAATATTGAAATTGTGCACATAAAGTCTTAACAAATTTCGAAGGATAAGTCAACTGAATAATTTCTTCGTCCTTATCTTTCAATTCGATTTCCTTCACTGGGGGAGGTCTCCTCAATTTTCTTCCATGCCTTCCACTTTTCCTTTGCCATAAACCAGATCTAGGCCTGAATCCTAATTCCCTCAATCTTTGGGGTGAACCTATAGGTATTGAGGAGTGTTGTATATTTCCAATCCTACCAACAGTACACATGCATATTTCTGGTAGACTGAATTCTTTTTTGCTTGGCATCATTATAATAACCCGTTTATCTGCTTTTCTGAGGATTGTAGCAAATGTTCCTGCAGCATGCACCAAAAACCCTCCAAGACCTGGGTATTTTTCAACACAATGTATCTGTGTTCCAACTGGTAGTGCTCCTAAGGGATAAGCATCTCCTTCATTTGCTCTTACTGAAATTGAAACTCTGTACTTAAAATAACCGAAAAAGATAGTCTTGAGAGGAGGATATGGCAATTTATTCCATTCTTATTACCTGGTATTCTTGGAATATGACAAGATGTTTTTATTATATCTCCAGGTTTCATATTCTCTGTAGCCAATATGTACCGCATTTTCGAACCGGATGCAACCAAGGCAATATTTGCAGAACGACATCCATCTTCCATTATCTTTATAACACGTTCTTCTAAGGGAGGTCCTTCCTTAGGACCTACACGTTTCCAGTCAATCCAATGATATTTGTGTTTGATTCCTCCTCCTAGACCCTTAATTACTAATTTACCAGTAACTGGATCTCTTCCGGCTAGGTTTGTAACATCTAGAGGTTTAACAGTATACTTCTCAGGATAGTGTATTTTCCTCCTATAATTAACACCATTCGCAGGATATTCTACATGTTTAAACCTTATGGAACTGAGGACAGCAGGTACAGGGGGTCCATCAAGTATTATTTTGGAAAAAATTCTAGTGAGGGAGTTCATTGTACTTCTTCTAAAGATGTTGTTGATATTTCATTATAAAATCATATTTCCATTAAAAATTAAAAAAATCCTTAATGTTTGGTTATCTTTCTGTCACGACTGTCACTGACACTAAGGGGTGGGAAACTTAGCAAGAAACTGTTATTTATCGTAGAATAACTATCGTAAAATAAAATAACTATATCGGAGGTCCAAAATGGTCTTTTTCTCGTGCCTCATTTTGGAGCTCCCTAAGGAAAATTTTTTTAAAATAAGATGAAACAACGACTAATAGATGTTTGTGTGAATAACTTGTCGAGTTAGATTAGCGATTTCTTGAGAATCTTCTCAAGACTCCTGCAGTTACACGGGATTCTAAGAATTGGCGGATATTATATGGGAACGAGAAGCAATAAAAAAATTTGTGATGTTCCCATATAATTGCAAGGGGTCGAAAAAAACACACCTGAAATTTGGTTCGTAAGAAACTTTTTTCTTATCAAAAAATGATTCATTTTGAACAACTAAGGTCTTCTCTAATTTCTTGATGGAAGTAACGGTTTTTAGCAAGAAAATAAATTTTCAACAGTCACCTACGTATATAGAGTGAGTCGTATGGCTGGAATTATCTCGAATTTAAGATATTAGGCGGATAAATCATGCTGACATATTAGGGGAAGACCACCAAAATTTTACTGGTTACTTCTAAGAAAAAAATAGATAATTGCTTTTCAGGTGCCATCTTTAGAGTACCTATCTGCATAAGCAAAAAAAAATTATTTGAGATACCCACCTTATTTTTTGACAAGGAAAAACATGCCTAAAATTTTTTGGGAACTATTGATTTTCACGATGTATATACTCCGTATTTTTGTTAAAAATTTTCAAAATGCTATTTTCGCATATGGTTGTTGGAAATTCTTATTTTCCTTCTTGGATATCTTTAACGTATGCCTTAAAATTTTCAGAGAAAAACAGAACACAGCTGTATATTCTTCAACCATACTTCTATCATCAGTTTTTGATACCATAAACGCTAGATTTTTTCCAAAATTGTTTTCCTCGGATGAATTTTGGTACAAAAATCGAGTACTATCCTAATATGTTTCTTGTAGCTCATAGCATTTGGTATGTGTACTGAGAAGTATAGATTTGGAAAATTTGGAATGAAACGTATCATGAATGAGAAGGTCATTAAGATTGGATGTTTTTTATAGTAGAGAATTGATAAGTAAAATTTACAGCACTAGGTATCCAAATCCACTCATAATGAATGAATGCCAAATGCCAGCTAAATTATTAAATTATTATTTTTGTGATACTTCCCAAGGGTCCTGGAACTTTTTGGGAAGAATTCAATTTTATCTCTGTTTGTTTCGAATATTTACTATCCCAGGGACTTTTCAAATCATCCGTAAAATACAAAATACCACTTGAATTCATACGAAATAATTACCGATTTCGAGAATTCAAAATATTTTTATTATTGCGTTATCAAATAAACATTGAAACCTTGTCATCGTTTCTCTTAATTGATAAGCAATTCCGAATCTTGAACAAGAAGCGGAATACGGAAATTCCTTAACAAGAAAATAATCGTAAGATTAACATACATGATGATACACAAAACCAGTTGGTAAGTTTCAGCGGTTGGGTGAAGAGATAACTCCAGAAGCTACCAGTGACTTACAATAAGTGCATCACGATGATCAAAAGGATAACTATCCTTTTCGGTAAGTTTCTTTGTATTCATGAAAAATTTAAGTAATTTTTATACTCATTTGATTATTCTGCATTGTTGATACCTGAATTTGGTAAAATTTTCATGCGCTTCTTTCAATTTCATCACCTTTATACGTTTACATTGAATTCTATGAATTTTTTCGAAAGTTTCTATTGAGATAGGTATACGATTAATTATTTATAATTGGATATGGAATCAGAATGAAGTAGTACTCGAAAGAAGTGGATTGATGTTGGCCTTCATCATCTACACATTTTACAGGAAAAAAAAAACGCGTCAACCGGTTAAGAACTTATTTTTAGAATATGCATATTCTTCATATATCTTTGATCTGTTTTTTATGAAACGAAATTGTATAATATGAGTAGATTTAGACCAGTTTTTGATCTTCGTAAAATTATTATAAACTATGCATTCTTTCTTGAAATACTCAATCCAGCTTGTTTTTGAGAAAAGACCTCTAATTGGAGAGTGGAATATCCTCTTATTAAATAAACATTTTTCGATAGTCTTAATGAATTTCGAAAGATCATTAAAGAAAATATTAAAACATTATTTTATTTAATACCTACTACCTATAATGAATTTGATGTGGAGTAATATTAGTGTTACCGTCCTAAATGCAGAAAGAACATCTATGTAAGACCTTGAGAAATAGTTGAAAAATAATCGCTGAGTTTTCATCGTTGACCACTTAAATGATTTAATTTTTGATAAGGAATATTTTGGTCGAAGATAAAATGTTTGTGTCTAAATTGAATCATACCCGAATATATAACCTTCCTTATAAAAGTTTCATATTAGTGCGATCACTGCGATCAATATTGGGTGCAAATTATAAATATGCAAAAAACTGAAGAGTACAGTTACTTTAATGAAGAATATTAGTATATTCAGAAATGTCAAACACTATAATTACTAATTTATGCGATCAATGGAATAAACTACCTATCTAAGATAGCTTCTACCATAGGATAGAACTCATTCATGGCTGCTTGTTTTGAATAAAGAAGCTTCACAATGATTTAGAAATATCTCAGTTATAAACGATAATTTTTGAAATAATGAAAAGAGGCTACAAGAACGAAAAAATGAATTTATTGTAATAAATATTATTATCATGTAGATACATTCCTAGTTTTTTTCTAGTGGAGAAGATTCCAAATTAAAAAAAAAAAAATTAAAAATTATATGTGGAATTTTACATCCTTTCGATGAAGCTAATTTTATCAAAAATGTCTGCAAATCCATTAAGAGTTCGGTTCACATATTATATACTTCATTCAAATTTATTTTAGCAGTCGGTTGGCCATGAAATAATTTTCTCAAGTTTTTGTAACTAGAACGAAGTTAGGTTGGCACTCATGAAATGTCGTTAATGTCATAACGCCGTTGCCACAACTAATATCAATTTTTATTACGAAAATGCCGAAAGTTTTTGAAAAAAAGAGACAGGATTTCAGGAAGTGCTATTTAGAATTCAGGTCCGCTCATTCAAATAGTCATACCCTGATATTCTAAAATCCACAATACGTCAGACGGTAGAGAACATATTCAATGTAAGAGAATTTATATAATGTTTCATCTGAATCTAAACGACATATATTTCAGCTGGATATTTCCACAATCAAAAAGATTGTGAATGAAGAGGATGACAAAGAATTTCCTTCTATTGGGAGACCCAAAAAAGTGGTGGCATTTGGGAATTTTATGTTTGAGTGAATTAATGCGAAAAGTTAACTACAGGATTTTCGATAAATGTCATCGGAGAATGAGTTCCCTAAAATGGATTTTTCTGTTTTTCATTTGACTTGTCCTATACAATGTAAATGTCTTAAGGTACTAATAAATACCTAATTATTATAATTACATCAATGTATTAAGATGAATAGCCACAAATACGCGCAAGTTGCCCTGTTACTGTTTATTCATGTGAAATTTTTGTTCAACGGTGAAGTTGCATCTTAACTTGAAACTTCCTTCAACTCCTTTTACTTATATTGATGCAAGATGATTTTTATTGAAAAATTTAACATTCTTGTAATTATCTGTTAATTCCTTCGGGAGATACCCATTGCTAACCACTGCATCATATGCATTTCATCTTCGGGTTAATATTTTTGAAATCTACAAATGATGTAAGCCAAAGAAGATAACGAACATTAACTCTCCTCAAGCTAGTGCATATTATGATATTATACTGATCTCTTATATTTTTCATGCAAATAACTGGATTTGGTATGCCTTCAATCAGTTTGTATAAACTTCAATTATGTTCGTCACATATTTTCTGAAGAGATTCGACATTGTGATTAAATACGTAATAACAGAAACTTTTACGTAGAACGGGCAACATAGCGTTGATTTAAAACCCAAAAATGTTTTGACAAGCTTCATAACCCCACATTTTCGTACTATACAGAGTGAAATGTGTCAAATTTCCATGGCCAACCGACTGCTAAAATAAAGTTGAATGAAGTATAGACTCTAAGATTTCTATTCAAAATTATTCTCCGACTTAATCTTTCATTCTTTCTGTAATCTATAGATAATTATCTATATTTTTTCTAGTGCTTCTAGTAGCAACAGCAATTGCACAATGGAATAGACCAAACTCGCAGAATTCTGGATTTTCATTATGGGAAAACCAAGGTAACCAATTAAACCAAAACAACAGACCCGGAAATAACCAGGAACAAGGTTCTATATCTTGGAATAACGAAGAAGATTCGCAATTTGAGAGGCCCTGGAACGGACAAAACAGACCTGACAGCAACCAGAACAGGACTGGTATCAATCAGAACAGACCCGACAGCAATCAGAACAGACCCAGTAGCAATCAGAATAATAGACCCAGTAGCAATCAGAACAGACCTAGTAATCAGAATAGACCTGCCAATCAGAACAGACCTAGCAATCAAATTAGGCCTGGTAACAATCAGAGCAGACCTTGGGATAGATCTACGACCACAACTACTACAACTAGAAGATCGACGACAAGAAGAGGGCAACAGAGTACAACCCAAAGGTCTACAACCAGTAGATCAACAACAAGTAGATCTACAGCGAGCAGTTCAACAACAACCTCCGATTTTAGTACAACAGCATCCCCAGCATTCACCTCTTGCATGACCATGTGTAGAACGACCCCAGAGTACAACCCTGTATGTGGAAGCGACTCCAGAACATACAGTAATGAGCAGAGACTCAATTGTGCCATCAACTGTGGTCTGAGTGAGTAATTTCAAAAAAGAAACCCTTCTAATTGGTTATAAATTTGATTTTTTCATAACAAAATCTTCTTGAAAAATTACATCATGTTATGTTATACCTATAGGAGAAAACAAAATACAGTTAATAAGGTTCATAAAGTTTCTTAGAAAAGAATTTAACATATAAACTGTTGGAAAATTTTCCTAGTAAAAATAAAATAAAAACTAAAAAACAGTTAATAGTAAAGAAATGAAATTTGCTCAGTTGCTGTATAATTACTACTATATATAGTTTCTCCCACACAACATTGAGATTCTGTGGTAAACCATATATATTATAGTCTTTCTTCCTTCGATTTTTTGTTTTTATTCTTCCAATTTCAAAGTCTCATAAATTCTATTGAGTCTATTGATGTTTGAATGAATTATTATTCAGAACAAAATGGCCTTCAATCTATTTTGTTTCTGATTAGCAGTGGAAGTATATTTTTTGATTTCATGTTTAATATTCTAAATCACAATTGATTATTTTTTTCAGATATTGACCTTGCCTTCAGAGGTGCCTGTGATCCAGCCTAAATTAACTATTTTCGAAAAATAACCATACCATTTAGTATTAATTGACTTTCTGATATTATTAATACAACTGATACAAAAATAAAAACTTGAAATTTTAAGAACGCATTTCTATTTACCATACCTAAATTGAATCGACCAACGGGTGAGTTCATTGACGAAAATATATATTAAATATAAATAGTCCATTTTGTTTCTGAATAGAAATAAAAACGTTTGTCATTAATGATCCGACTGGAAATCAGGGGTTTATTTGCCACTCGACGAGGGCAAAATGCCATTTACGGAACTAGACTAGTATTTTTTTTTATAGATATGAATAAGATGTGTTTTAGACATCTAGATATGAAATACCGAATTCATTCCATTCGGCTGTGCAGCGTATGATGAATTTTATAATATTCCAATTCGTTAGGGGATTATTCTATGGTGCTACATTTTTGAGACGGAAAATTGAAAAGTTCCCGCCGTTTACACTTCAAAAAATTGTCCGATTCCTCCAAAATGTCATCCAAAATTTCAATGTAAAATTTTATTATAATGTACAACCGTTTACGGTTGCTTCTTCGAGGGATTCCCCATGTGAACATCAAATTCAGTGCCAAAGAATCAACCGAAGCAACTATTCAACTCGAATCGCAATTCGCACTACACAATTTGCAAGCCGGACCATCAGAATCTGTTAAACTGAAGAAAGAGGATGGCCTCCATTATCTCAAGGATATGGACGCAATCAGACGGTTTGAAAACAGTTGCGCCCAGATGTATAGGGAGAAGGTGATTCGTGGATTTTGCCATTTATATGCTGGGCAGGAAGCTGTTGGAGTTGGTATTTTCGCAGCAATGAGGCCCCAAGACATTTGTATTACTTCCTATAGGGCACATGGGGTACGTTGAATCCAATTAAAATGTATTTATACTATTCAAATGCAACATAAACTCTTCAAGAATCACCGGCAAACACTTGAGTATATTAACACATCCTTTCTAGGAAAGTCTTTTTTTGACTCTATCTACACCATGATACAAATTTTATGTGTATCTTGGTCCTAACCGAATCTCGGCAAGATAGGCTATTCATTACCATCATTATTGCCATTTTAAGGAGCATAAGGGTATTTTTTGCTGACCGTCCTAGTGCAATAAGTTTCGTGAATCGTTTGGACAAAAAGTCATCCACTGGTTAACTTGATGGATCAAAATCAGAAAGGGGCACCGGCAATGGCGTATATGGACCAAAACTGAGGATCTCCAAAGCTCTGGGAGGTGAACCCCTCTATTTTACTGACCGAGACACTGGCTGTTTACGTATGCGCTCAGGAAGTGTCTTCAAATGAACCTCAAAGGTGTGCATATCTATATCACCTCGGACAGCCAGGCCATGCTGAGGTTCCTGGAATCAGGGATCTCTGCTGACATGGGAGTGCGTAATACCATAAAAAAACTGGCCAGAGACAACAAAGTGACTGTACTTTGGGTACCAGGGCACTGTGTGGTGTTGAAGGAAACGAGAAAGCCTATGAAATTGCAAAAAGAGTAACAAGGTTAATACCTGCTGGACCTGAGCCTTTCTGTGGGATTGGAAAGAACCAATACAAGGCAGCGGTCCAACAATGGGAGTTAAACAACAGATTAACCCTCTGGAGAAACACTCCTGGACTTACTCAGTCAAAGAAATTCGTGATGATTTCACCGACCTACACCAGAAAACTGTTAAAGCTGAGCTTTGGGTGATGGTGGGACTGCTGACAGGGCACTGTCGGTAAAATATCATTTGCACCGTATGGGTAAGTCAGCAGATGAGATTTGTAGGCTCTGTGGATCAGAAGCAGAAACAGCTGAACACATGGTATGCAAGTATCCAGAGCTGGCGGACCTAAGAACCACTCATATGGGGAAACCGCCCCTGGATACTCACGAGGTAACGGCTAAGGCCCCTAAGGATGTTGTCAGTTTTATCAACACCATTGACGACCTCCTTGGGTTCCTATGAATGAGTAGGGTAGAGAACAGAAGATCTACATGGTCGCAGTTTTTTTTTCCTTCACGCAATGGATGTATTTTCGGAAAAATATATGGATGGCGATATATTAAATGTGAAACTAATTTTGCAGATGGCTTATCTTATGGGTGCTACCATCGAGGAAGTTTTGTGCGAGCTGACAGGTAGAGCAAGTGGCATAGCTAGGGGGAAGGGTGGATCGATGCATATGTATGCTCCAAGAATGTACGGAGGCAACGGAATCGTAGGCTCCCACATTCCTGTAGGTACAGGTTTGGCATTTGCTCTTAAATACTCTGGAAAAGACGCTGCTTCTATAACAATGTATGGGGACGGTGCTGCGAATCAAGGTCAATGTTTCGAATCCTTCAACCTCGCAAAACTCTTCAACCTACCGGTGGTGTATGTTGTGGAAAATAACCATTTCGGGCTGGGCACGTACTACAAAAGGGTTGCGGCCAATCCGAAATTCTATACAAGATGCGAGTACATCCCAGGTAAGGCAATATTCTCTGAACTATTTCGAATCGACAAGAAGATTATTATTTTTAGGGTTATTCGTAGACGGTATGGATGTCTTGGCAGTTCGTGAATCCATGAGATACGCCATAGATTTTGTCTCGAAAGGAAATGGGCCGATTATTGTAGAATGCATGACGTACAGATACTATGGACACTCGATGTCTGATCCTGGAACCAGCTACAGGAAACGAGAAGAGATAGAAGAGACGAGGGAGAAGAGGGACTGCCTTAAGAAATTAAAGAAGTATCTGATCGATTCAAAACTATCTACTGCAGAGGAAATAAAAGCTGTCGAGAAGGAAGGAAAAAAGAGGGTCGAGAAAGCCACAGAATTTTCCAAGAAAGATAAGTTTCCACCAGTTTCCGAACTCTATACAGACGTATATGTGAAGGCTTTGGAACCGATTCGGAATGTTCTTCCTTACAATCCATTACCTCATTTGAATACGAAGAAATAAGTATGTGGCTGTCGGAATTCCAATGAAAATCTCAAATTGTCAGAGAAATTGTTTTCTTTATTCTCCTAATCATGATGTGAAATAAATATTTACTTACTCCTCGAGCTTTTACGAAATTCAAAGAAATGACCATGTTCAAACACCCTTAACAAATCCTTCTCTATATATCGCCGCTGAAGAGGCGCCGATGAAGTGCTTGACCAGACCGCTCTCGATATTTTTAATTTCAAATCAATCCGCCTCTGTACTGACGCTCGTACAGTGTGAAGGGGGCTTAACTGAGGGTCGCAAGTGACGCTGCTATCCTGTATGTATATTAGTGTTCTGTGCTGCTATCGCTATGATGAAACACTTGTAGTGTTAAATAACTCATCCTATGGAAAATAACGTAATTTCTTTTTTTATTTAAATAATGAATTTTCATCACGTATCGGGCAACTCCATTCAAATAGACGGAATAATCGTATGTGTACAAAAATGTCGAATTCGATTCTCTGAAATGAATATCGAAAATAATTAGTTAGTATCGAAAAAATATCGTTAATATTAATTTATCGACGATTTTCTGAAAAATATCGATATCTCGACATATTGTTTTGCCCATCCCTCATTTGTTTGTTCTGGTGTCAACCATAGACCTAATATCTCTATGACAAATAGTAACAGTTGTTACTCTTTGTCTCTGTAACTGTTATTAACATTGAACTCTATGGGAATGTTCCCATAGAGTTCAATGGTTATTAATTAGTGTTCAAGTATTCTGTTATTAGTGTTCTTTGTTAATGTTATTAGTGTTCTGTGAGTTCGTGAGTTAGCGAAGAGGTTATACAAAAATACAAAGATTAAATCAAAGAATAACAAGTGTTTGATTAAAGTTACTGTTCAAGTTCAAAGTATTACCTCTTCTTTAGTAGTGAATAGTGAATAAATAGACATGTACTAGTCGATTTGTATCAATTTTATTTCAAAAATGAAAGAAAATCAACGTTGGACATCTTCAATTCGTACTGAGAGCCAAGAAATAATTGAGAACATCAGTTGGAATTCAAGTAGTTCCGAAGAGAGCGAAGACGAAAAGAGAAATACGAAGAAATTTAAACATAGCTTTCCCAATTTTCAGCAGGATATGAAGCTGACTGTTATGAACCCAATAAAAATAAATAAAATATATCCAAAGGAAAGAAAGGAAATTAGTGAAGTCAATAATAGTTTGTCAAGTGATATATCTAGTTTCAAATCGAATGAAAATGTGATTGACTTTGGAGAAAAATCTCCAGTTTTAGCATCAAACCGAAATTTGTCCAATTTATTGGAATCAGGATCTCCGATCATATCCCAAAACTATTTGTTTCGGGAAGCTTCCCCTGTATTAACAGATAACAAAATAGTTAAAAAGATAAAAAGAAAGAAAAGAGAAATTATAAATAGAGCGAATAAAATTGATGGTTCCTCCCCAGATATTTTTCTATCTCAAAAATCTAAAATAATAGAAGAGAATGAGTCACCCGATAGAACAGTTTTTGCCTCAACAAATTGCTCTCAAGATTTAAACAGTATTGAATTAATTTCTAGTCAGGACAGTTCTAGTTTAGTGATTTTAAACGCCTCAGTTAGTGAAAGTTCAGCACTGTCCACTGATTTGAGTAATCAATGTTATCATCAGCCAAGTCCAAGGAGAAAAAATTGTAAAAAAAATGGTCTACTTTATCAACTCCAAAAGTCATTGAATCTACAAAAATCAAGATGTTCTCTTTGGCACCATGATATTTTTTGTAAAAATGTTATTCTTTCTGATCTTGAAAGTGTTACAGGTATAATAAACGATAAATGGAGAGATTTCAGTTGTACTATTTTGAAATGTTCAAAAGTTGATGATACAAGTGCAAATTCAAAAAATATATTCTTAATATCATTTGGGGGTAATACAGATTCTAATTTATCGTTTAATGTTGGCCAAGCTATCCAAATATATGCTCCATTTAAAGAAAAGTTTATACAGTTTGAGAGCAGAGAAGTAAAGTTATTTTATAATGTATTTAAAGTGTTGATTGACTCGATAGATGTAAGTATTACTTGAAAATATAGTATGAAAATGTTGATTTATATAATCTATCCAATATTCCTAGTACAGAATATCTTTATAATGTCCTTGTTAACAAGCACTAGCTCCTGTGGATCTTTCCGGTGCTTGCTATACACTCCGTTTCCTCAAAAAAAGAATTTCAAACAAAATAACCCATCCGTTTCGGACGACGTAGATTCATAATCCTTTCAAACATTTCCATCTGTGTGTGTGTGTGTAGGTAACGCTTTGTTGTGGACGCGCTATAACACGGAAAACAATCCGCTCTCGAGCTCAATTTAGGAGGGAAAATTCTCATCCACAGTCTAAAGAAGGTTATTTATCGTAATTTTGGGACGTTATGGAAGAGAAAGCGTTTTTGACGCAAAAAAATCGCGATGCATTTTATGTAACCAGGGAATTGTTTATGTAACACTTCTGATGGAGTATTAAATTTTAATGGACGTTCCTACAACTGGGCGATAGGCCATCCACCATTATTCTTTTCAAAAATTACAGTTTTAAATTTTGATGGGGCATCAAATCTTAATCGACTTTCCTGCAAATCGAGGAACGGAAAACGATTTAGGTGTTTTGATCAGAGTACCGCGCTTCTGACGTTTGTGAACCTTCTGGGTCGAACGAACCAAGCGTATCAAATCTTCCGATCTACTTCGAAGATACATCTATATACTTTTAATCTTGTTCCAATAAGGATCAAATTGAAATGATAATGAAAACATTTGATGTTAATCACACCTTTTATTGATATTTCACAATAATATTTTAACATTACTCATACTAATACTGTGTTCCACACCAAATAGGAGTTTCGCTAAACATTCATTTCAAGTGATTGTCAGGACTGACTCTGTTATAAGTAGTTCATTTAGGAAAGTATGAATCCATAAGGCAGTTCATGAAATTGTTGAAGGTGAAGAGCAATCTATGCAAACTTTTCAAATGCCCCTTAAGTCCTTCAATGTGAAGTTTATTGCTTGAAAATATATGGTGAACATCATGGAGGTTGAGAGACCTACTAGAATTTGTTTGACAGCAGGAAAGTACATCAATATTACAGTTATTCACATCAAGTTATTTTGATCACATTAAGATGCTTAATATAGATTTAGCATCATCTATCTTGACATCCATTTCATTGGGAGATTTTTATTTTTGGAATTTTGATTATGAATTGCATGAAGTATTCTGCTTTACTGAAAATTTGAGTTTTTCAATTCTAAGATTATGGCTATGAGAACTGATATGTGATGAATACTAAAAGCTGAAATAACTTAAGGAAGACTTCTATCAACAGACACTAGTCAGTGCCTTCTACATTTTCTTCAGATAGGTATATGAAGTAAATTTTCCAGAAAGTCCTTCCTTATATCCAACTTTTTTCTACTAAAAGGGAAGTTAATATTGTGAAGTATGCAATATATTGATTGTATTATCATTATAAATCTCAATGAAAATGTATATGAAAAATATATTGGTTTTACCAAATATCCTTTAAAATGGAATGTATTTCAATATTTATTAATTTCATCATTTGAGAATCTTATTTTGCATCCTTTCAACATTATGAAGTTGAAGCAATTTTTCAGTCGCCACTTATCCCACACCAAAGATTACAGAGTTTTAAACTACGTTATAACACCATAACAAATGAAAAAAAAATCAGTACTGAAATAGAATTTGTTGATAGAGGCGCAAACAAATTTTTCAGTGAATAAAATCAAAATAAAAACATAAAGCTTTTATGATAATATTCTTACAAGAAAAAACAAAACAACTTAAACTTAGATAACATCAGTAAAATATTAATAAGTTTTAACAGATCATTAAAATTATGCTATGATATTTGTGTTTCCACTTTTGATTCATTGGAGACTGAAACAAAATTCGGTAGTGAAAATTTAGTTCTTATTGATCACTACATTACGAACTGAGTTTGTACAGTTGCAAATTGTAGTAATCAATCTTGATGCAAATGATCTTGCTGATGTTCTAGCTCTACTAGACCAAGCACCTATTTTTTTTGTTCCATCTAAAACAAGCAAAAAAGTGAATATTTTACCTTTTAAGTAACTGACGTCCAGTTGCAGGAAACCATAAAATTTAATGCACCATTAAATTTTTAATTCTCCATTATTCCCTTCCAAAATGAGTTAAATTTTAATGGGGCATTGAATTTTAATAGACGTTCCTGTAACTGAGCCTTAATCAGGTATAATAAGATCTAGGCAATCATAGAAATTGTTCATGCAAAATGCAAATGGTGTAATTCTTGTTATATATTCCATGCACACAATTGCAACATTTAATCTGTGGGTTTTAATAGATATTCATAGAACGCAGAGAAAAATAAAAGTACCTAATGAAAATGAGAAAAAAATCATGTGATTCACAAAGTAAGAAAATAATCATTCAATTTACTTCTAGCAGAATTGCTTGAAAAAATTAAAAGCAGGCTACCTACTACTTGTACTATTATAAAAATTGAATGAAGAAAATGCAGCCCTTGAATTAAGTATATAAGTGAAACACATAAGACTTGGGAAAATTATATAATGTTTGACGTATGGTTTATGTATTATTGAATCTAATGAATGTATTGCGAGATGTATTGTTATGTTTAATTAATTCTATGGTTTGTGTAAAGATCCTGCTCAGGATATTACTATAGTACACAATACTTCCAAAAACATTTGTAAACGCCATAGATAATAAACGCATCTAACAAATCCCTATACTCACTATGTAATCCAGAGGTTTCCTAGAAACAAAATTAATATTATAGTAGTATTAACGACGAATGAAAAATGATAACCTACTGGTTTGGTCATCTGTTCCACTCCTTTTCTTTGCTCAGTTTCCTTCACTGCTTTTTTAAATAATTCATCCAAAAATTCATTAACTTCCTTCATTTTTTCTGGGTCAGATTTGAACTCTGCCATTCTGAGTTCCAATGATAACTGAATATCCAAGTGTAACTCAGCCATCGCAATATACGGTTTAATGCTTCACTGGGTTTCTGCTTTGATCAATGTACCTCTAGTTAATTGGAGCATCTCTAAGTTTGAAAATATCGAATCGAATCGAAAGCGTAGATATTGGATATCCACATTTTCATCACTTCTTAAATTTATAGCTGCTTTAAATTCGTTTCAATTCAATTAACTATAACTTCATGTCATTTTTCTTCAGGAATGTAAATATTTATATGTAATTTGTGTAAACATTGCGAGTGTAAATAATTAATGGTGGTAAGACATTGACATGTTGCTTGGTCATAGAGTAGAGTAGAGTAGAGTAGATGTGGCACGTTCGAATCTCAGTTGGGAATAAAGAATATTTTTATTGAATTATTATTTTGACTGTTGATTAGAGCCACAGTAAAGAACTAATACCTGCACTTATCACTTTTTCATTCTTAGCTTGAATTCAGTAATACAGCGCATTCAACAATCCTCAACGACTCAATCAATAAGGTTGAATTCAAGCCACCTGGTGGCAAAATTTACAAACGTAGTAGGTTGGTTATTTTGCCTCAAGATCGATTTTGCTTGTTTGGAGCATGTATGTTGTGTTTCCCGATGGATAATTTCGTCCATCAAAAAACTACAAGTATTAACTTGTGCCAATACGATCAACGAAGATATTCTTTATCATTGATCTTAAAATTCAAATAAACAAATTCGAACCGAAGTGCTATCAGAGGAGCGCACATTGGGTAATAGCAAGTTAATTTTTGATGGAATTTAGTTGAGATCTCATTATTGTTCATCCCACATCGGATTTGTGAAATTAAAAAAAACAATATTTGATATTTTTTAAGGTCTCAAAATCCTTTCATCTATGTATCTGAATTAGAAGTATATAAAAGTAAAAAACAGTAAGGTACACAGTACACATTTATTGAGATTCTACGATAACAGTTAATTACAACAAATACTCACATTATATTTGAAATAATCAATTCAACAGTTGCTCAATCAACAAATTTTTAGGAAGCAAAATAAATTCGATTCGGTTAATTGAAATATGTACACGATTAATGAATTTTTCATAGACTTATTTATTTACATTTAAAAAGGGTGATGTGGAAATCTGAAATTCTTTGAGGAATTATGCATTTCTCAAAAAGGGATCATTAAAAATTAATGTAGACCTTACTGCTCACATAGAGGGGTTTTGTCACACGTGGAAGAACTCTCCTCAGTTAAAAAGCTGTTGAGCATAGCTTGATAGAGTGGTATATACTATATGGATTGCCAACTTTAACTGTTGAAACGAAAGAAATGCTTATTTAAAATATATATTTCTATAAAATTCGGAGAGTTTTTCATGCGAATGTACACATTAACTTCGCAATCGAAATATGCTTTTTCATTCTCACTTTTCCTTTAAATTCCAAATGATTTTCATTCACAGCTTTGTTAAAAAAGGGAAATACGTTCTTTAAATGTTTCAGAAACAACTTCAACCGTAATTCAGAACTACTCTGGCTGAAAAATGGTGTACTCTATCATCAAAATACTCGTTCCAATTAATGCTTTGCAAAATATCCAGGGAAAGAAACTTTGTTTAAGGTCTCAGATTAGATTAATTTAGGAAAATGCTTCTTGATCAGTTTCCACGTGGTTCTAGAAGAAAAAAAATAATTTTTACGACTGAGGAGAGAAACCCTGACGCCAAGCTTTCCATTTTTGCCTACAGAAGAAAGATGAAACTTCCAGTCGAATATTATGACATCTCCATTCTCAAGGATATCTTGGACGTTTGGATTCTTGCAGGTAAGGATGGAGATGCTGGTAGGAGTGTGTGATACCGCAGTTGTAAAAATTGAGCATATCTGTATAAGCGATATGGTGCTGGTCGTTCTTTGTGCACATGCTGTCGTTATGGCTGACAGGATGATTTCTGAGGGATCCATCAGAACTTGTTCCGTTCCATGCCATGGTAAAGAGGGCCTCGGGATCGCAGACGAATTTGTAGACGTATCTTTCGCCTGAGAACAAATTTTCATTGAGATAATATTATTCAAAGAAATGAAGTTGTGGGTATGCTTCTCAGAGCCCTCACTGGACGTCTTCATGCAAGACCTCGAAGAAATTCGCGATTTTCTCGAAGAGAGGTAAAATTGGTCAGCTAAGACCTATGACCTCTGATTGAGGAACAAGACCCAGGCCCTAGGCCCTAGCATTCCAAGACTTATTGATTAGAAAGTCTAAAAACGCGAAATGAAATGATCGATATTGTTCAGGGAGCAGGAGACAATCCTATGTACAGGATGTTTAGTATTGATCCAGAATGGAATTTTGAATATTTAAGAGTGAATCATCAAGAAGGTGAATCCTCACCTGCCACTTTCTGCATGATTCCTTTCTCATAATAATATCTTAAAGAGCGGCTGAGTTTGTCGTAGTTCATAGCAGGACGGTTTTTCTGGGCACCCCATCTTCTGGCTACCTGATAAAACACCAAAGTATGAATATAATGAACGATTTATTGGGCTAGCATTTTCATATGAATAAGACAAACAGTGCTTTATATCGTACATAGTAAACATTTTCTTTATTATTATGCTGTTTGTTTTTTGTTATCTAGAACACTTTATAAAATTTATGTTTCAGTATTTGGATATGAGGAATACAATCAAAATTTTTTTGCCCCCGCCTCGCTGCTATTTAATGTCTGCTTGACTGAATTTCCTTCAGTTCTCTGGTTTCTAAGAAAAAAAATCAAAAATTGGTCAGGTGCCATCTTTGGGGAGATGTATCTAAGCAGGGGTTACATAAAAAATTCATATTTTGTGTGAAATAATGATTCATTATTATCATCTAATGGGATAAATATCCAGATCGTCTCACCTCTTCTGGTTCTATCAGTTTGAATTCCATTCCCCTCCCTGTCCAGGCTATACATCCAGCACTGGCGTCTGGAGTATCCAGGAGCGCCACGAGAAATTGCCACAGTTGGAGAGAACCCCTACGTCCAGTTGAAATGTTCAAGCTGTTCATTTTGGTATCGTTTTTTCTGTCTTCTGTTTGTTTGTCCAATTCTGGAAGAGCAGAAATAATATTATACCTACTTTCGTAACGTAGCATTGAAGAATGTCTAAATAGAGTCGGATTATGGATGATATGTCTTCTTACTCACTATTCAGATTTAAAGCAATGCATTGATTCTTATGTGCTGCTTTTGGTTGATTACATCTGGTCTTTTCGAATAATCGGACAGTCCCTGAAACATTAATTAGCCATTAAAAAAATACTTGTATTACTGAAAAGTTTGGTTTACTTTTGGAATAACTCTTTGAAGATTTCATTCCTACTAAGCATTGTTACTCCTAAAGGTATTAGAAAAGATTCCTCTATTTCGTTCCCAATATTTAATATTTAATATAAGAGAGGCATATGCCTCTCTTATATTGAAAAAACAAACAGTTTAATTATAACAACATCAGATATGTTTGTTTCCCTGTCATAGGTATCACAAGTGACTGTATAGAAATACAATTTCATGTGAATGTACCTCATTTTATTCAATTCGAATTATAAGTGAAAAGTGTAAAGAGTTTCGTTGATAATACGTACCTATTTCTCAATGAGAAATGAAAATATTATTCTCAGTATTTTGAATCACTATAAAAAAGTTTAATGATGTTCCATCTTGCAATCTTTAATGAAAAGCCTTTCAATCAATTCAATGTTCGGAAAATATGGTAGGATATGGAGAAGTATTTCCGGAAATACTGCTAATTGCTCAAACAAAGAACGAATATTTCATTTGTGTAGCAACAACTCGCATTTTCAAGAGTTAATCAATTCGAACTCATTTGAAAAACTTTTTCTCAATTCATGCCACAGAATATTTTTGTCAGATGTTCATATTGTTATAAGTTAGACTTATGGAAATGAAAATATTTGTTGCCAAAATTATACTTCATGTACCTAGTTGTTATGTAGTGGAAATTTAGTAAGAAGGTTCAATACAGTTTATTGTAATATCCAAGTTTGGGTGTTTCATTTGTTTGATATTTTGGGTAATTGTTACAGGTAAAATAATCTATGAGACGTAACAGGATTAATTTGGCTATTTCCATCAAATAGCATTATTATATTCAACGCGTTTAGGCCAGCATTCACCAGCCGTCTTCAGGGTATTGCTTGTTATTATCCAAGGAAGATTTCCTTTAGACACTTACAGCGGGTTCCATAAAACTTTGATTTCTAAAACGATTTCTAAAACGAAATCACTGATACCTTTTCATTTCTGGATAATATACAGTGTGACATTTTGAAAACTTGCCAGTCCAATTATGTCACGACAAGGATGATTTCAGAAAAAAGCCGGAACAGGTCAATTTTTATTCCTAGGGGGACATATTTTGAGCAGAATTGTAAGCCGAAATCTCCTCAACTCTAGATGTAGGAGCTATCACCCCTAAATTCTCAATAGGGAATAGGGGGTGAGCTAAACCTCAATTGAAAGATCATTTGGCACTCTACATGAATACTATGGTTTGCAAATTTTTAGCCCTCCCTTAAAAATTCCGACCTGTTCCGGCTTTTTCTTTGAAAACATCCTAGTCGGGACATAATTGGCCTGGCAAGTTTTCAAATTGTCACCTCCTGTAACTACTTCAAGGAATCAATAAAAATTTGCAAACCAAAGTATTCATGTAGAGGGACAAGTAATCTTTAAATTGAGGTATAGCTCACCCTCTATTCCCTATGAAGAATTTAGGGGTGATATCCCCTACACCTAGGGTTGAGGAGATTTCGGCTTACAATTCTTTTCAAAATATGTCCCCCTCCGAATAAAAACTGACCTGTTCCGGCATTTTCTCTGAAAACATCCTTGTCGCGACATAATTGGCCTGGCAAGTTTCTAAATTGTTACCCTGTATTGAAGAAGTAGCAATTGAGAATAATTGACTGGACGTATGAACATCATAATTTGATGCGAGAATGATATTCTGAATGATCATGACTGAATTATCGGTTGAAAACAAATTGACGTCTATTAGTCAATCAAGCGTTGATTCCCCGATCAAGCTTCATAAAACCCGGGGTAAAAATTCAAATCTTTGAATTTGTTGTTCATCGACTTCTGTGAAACGCATCGCTCTCTATAAAAGCTCCTGATTTGATACGAAAATGAACGCAATACATATTCGAATGAAATCCAATCGGAAAATTTCACCGACCATCGACTAGTCGCATTAAATCGCTCAAAATTAATCCCCATGTCAGGGAAAGTATCTGAATACGTTTCATAAACACACCTAATCCGATCAGCTGCCTTCGCGCGTCTTCAAAAACCCGATACAATTTCCTGCCCCATCGATACCTACCGCGTACGTGACGAAAATGAGTAATGCCCGTGGTTTATTGAAAATCAAAAATTCATTCTTTCGCGATTAAAATCTGCTCGGGACGCATTTCGCGGATAAACATATTACGCGTCGCGACGTCGGCGTCGCATGCAAAAGGGAGCTTTTTTCGGCTATCCGCGGGACGCCTAGATTTGATTATAAGAATACAACGGGCTCGACCGCGGAATTTTGAGCGCGCTGATGAGGCGCGAGCGAGGGGATAAAGCAGCGTTTTTTGACACTTGGAAATGTTCGATGTCTCGAACTTTGGTTGGTGAAAACGTACACTGAGTGATATAGTTATAAACCCTCATAACTAACCTAAATTATTCAGCCGATTTTTACTGTGTATCGCATATTTCATCTGAAATCTTGTGTTGTTGCATATTTCCTCTACATATAGAGTGATAAAAAGTAACGCACAAAACTAATACATATATCTATATCTTTGGTATTCACTATTTGGGTTGAATATGTTGAATATCAATAGGTGTTACGATCTGAATTGAACTAGCCAATTTGCCATCGTCAAGGCCCCAAATGGAGTACTCCCCATCGAAGAAAAGCAGATGCTGACAATGGTCTCGGTCTCATTTGACCTCATCAGAGCAACATAGCATTTTTCTCCGGACACCGTTTCATATTGGGTGGCGCTCTGGGTAAATGTATAGTACTCAGTAGCGCTTGCCAATATTGAATAAGGTTCCATCAATTCCAAACGTTCTCCATCGGAGAAAAATTCTATGTTGTTCTGATGGGGTCAAATGAGGCCGAAACCAAGGTCAGTATCTGCTTTTCTTCGATGGGGCGTACTCCATTTGGGGCCTTGACGATGGCAAATTGGCTAGTTCAATTCAGATCGTAACACTTGTTGATATTCATATCGGCGGGTGCTTTGCATCTGAATTTATCCTTATTATTGTATTCATTGCCTTTAGGCGTGATCATTCTATTAGTATTCTTAATATTTTCTCGTATACAGGTTGACAATTTAAAAAATTGCCAGGCCCCAGGCCAATTATGTCGCGACAAGGATGTTTTCAGAGAAAATGCCGGAACAGGAGCTTTTATAGAGAGCGATGCGTTTCACAAAAGTCGATGAACAACAAATTCAAACATTTGAATTTTTACCCCGGGTTTCATAAAGCTTGATCGGGGAATCAACGCTTGATTGACGAATACACGTCAATTTGTTTTCAATCGATAATTCAGTCATGATCATTCAGAATATCATTCTCTCATCAAATTATGATGTTCATACGTCCATTCAATTATTCTCAATTGCTACTTCTTCAATACAGGGTGACAATTTGAAAACTTGCCAGGCCAATTATGTCGCGACAAGGATGTTTTCAGAGAAAATGCCGGAATTTTTATACGAAGGGGGGCATATTTTGAGCAGAATTGTGAGCCGAAATCTTCCCAACTCTAGGTGTAGGGGCTATCACCCCTAAATTCTTAATGGGGAATAAGGGCTAACATTTACCTCAATTGAAAGATCACTTGTCCCTCTACTTGATACTATGCATGGTTTGCAAATGTTTATTGATTCCTTGAAGTAGTTACAGGAGGTGACAATTTGAAATCTTGCCAGGCCAATTATATCTCGACAAGGATGATTTCGAAGAAAAAGCCGGAACAGGTCGCAATGTTTAAAGGGAGGGGGACATATTTTGAGCAAAATCTTAAGCCGAAATCTCTTCAAACCTAGGTAGAGGGGTTATCAACCCTAAATTCTTCATAGGGAATAGAGGGTGACCTAAACCTCAATTGGAAGACAATATGTCCCTCTACATAATACTATTGTCTTTCAATTGAGGTATAGCTCACCCTCTATTTCCTATTAAGAATTTAGGGGTGACAACCTATACACCTAAGATTGAGGAGATTTCGGCATACAATTCTGCTCAAAATATGCCCCCCTACGAATAGAAATTGACCTGTTCCGGCATTTTCTCTGAAATTATCCTTGTTATGACATAATTGGACTGGCAAGTTTTCAAATTGTCAGCCTGTATAATGCACGCCGTATTCGAGTAACTTGATGTTCAAAAATTAAAAAATACATATCTGTGAAATTTGAAAAATTGGGTACTATGGCTGAATACAACTATACACAGATGTGTGGTGTCACAGATTTAGCTTGTTATTCTGAAGGCAATTTTGTTTTTTCATGGATGGCACACCTCATTATGAAAACATAAATTGGCTATATATTTTCATCAGTGCCGAAGTGTTTTTTTGACCTCAAGAGTTTACTGATAAAATATTCGTACGAGTCAAAGACTCTCTCTGTAGTAGATACACATATTTGGTACTATACGCAGCAGGCCCGGATCTATGATTTTTTCTGACCGGGGCAAATATTCATGATGGCGCCCCCCCCCTCTTCTAAGGTTCGTAGGAAAAAAAATCTAATTGCATATTCGTCATCACTTTCAACCCGAGTTATTTTTTTCACTAGTTCGAGGTCGTATAGATTACGAATATGCAATTAGATTTTTCCTAAGATGAGTACTCATATTTTTTTCCCATTGTTCCATCAAAAGATATTTTTTCTCATTGTTCCATTAAAAGTTATTCTTTTCCCAAAATACTCCCAAAAATTGCATAAATAGAAAAAAATTGAAAAGTTTGTATTTACAAGAATGTCGTTTGCAACCCGCCATCGTCTATCGTTTTTACCCGCGCTTCATGAACGAAATTATTCCGAACAAAAATTTATTTTTGTAACTACATATATCGACCCGGATCATTTTACATATTAATTCAAGGTAGATCACGAATATGCAATTAGATTTTTGGAGGATCAGTATTTTGAGGAATAAATCACTTTTAGTGCAAAATTTCGGAAATATTGGTCAACTTTGAGGAGCTGTAGCAGCTAGAAAAAAGGCACTAGTCATATGCTGCTTTTTTGGTGATGAATTGGTTCTTTGCAAATATAAAAATCCTCACTTCATTCATCTATCTCGAACGGTTCAGATTTTATGAATTTTTCCGCGAAGGTCCAAAATTTCCGATTTTCCATCGACCATAACTTGAAAAGCAATTTTTTTTTAAATATCTGTTTGCATATTCGTGTTCTACGCCCTCGAATTAGTGTACAGAATGAATTCGGTTTTGATCGGAGACCAAAAATATTCTTCAGAAAACCGCCCACTTTGTATATATTGTGAAAACATTTAAAAAAAACTCAATTTCGTGAAACTTTTGTGAAAAACATTTTTTTGTACCTCTCTTAGTAACAAAGTTAAAGGGGGGCTCAAATTATGGTGAAAAACTCGGTATATCTATGGAAAATTTGAAAAAATTTCGATCTTACCGATTTCCACCAAAATTGGTGTTTTTACTAAGGCATAGATTACGAATATGCAAACAGAATTATGCTGAAAGGATTAGTTTTTATGTTATGGTCTATAGAAAATCGGAAATTTTGGGCCTTAGTTCCAGATGAGAAGGCGATGAGTCGGCAATTCCCCAGGCAAAAAAATTACTGCTTGCGACGCAGTGTAAACATATCAGATCTTTCAACCTATTTCACCCAAGTGTGGCGGTCATTCGTAGATGACTGAATAATATGCAGTTAATTGATCTCTCATTGATTTTAAATATTTTAGGCATAGTGATGGTTTATCATGTTTCCATTCTACAGTTTCCATTTTAGCACTATGAAATTAATTTTTTCCGAGAAAATCAAAAGTAAAAAAATTTCAACCTCTGGTTGATTTTGGCGCCCCCTTAGGCTGGCGCCCGGGGCAAGCGCCCCGCTTGCCCCCCCCCTAGATCCGGGCCTGATACGCAGTAACATAAATTTATTGCTAGCTTTTACGCATTATCAACCACGCCTCTTTATCGCTCTGTATGAAGGGAGTTCTCAAAAGGTCTAAAATTTGCCAGAGGCAACAGGAGCGTACTTAAAGTCGTTCATAATAATAATAAAGTGTGAAAGAGGGCTTGGTTGAACCAAACAACATATAATTCAGCAAAGGAGAATAACCAAATCCAAAAGCACCCTTTGAAGAATCAGAAAATGAAATAAAGATACAATCTATTAACGTTAAAAAACACTGAAAATAAAGAAGAAGATTATTTATTATTGTGATTGATGCATGAATGCAACTCAAGGAAATAATATTTCAGAATTGGTTTATCTACACCTAGGGGAGATTAGGAAAAGTTTTGACCCTCAACGAATAGGCCTTAAAAATCGATTAAATTGGGGATGAAGCTATTCAGAACTTGCATGTTCTTCCTTCAATATTTGATAATTTTGTTGAAAGATAATCGATTCCTACTTTCAACAACTGATGAAATTTACTTTTCTATCAGTGAAATTCCAACTATCCGAATTTTTTTATATCAGTACTGGTTGCGACGACCTTCTATCTAATCCAGCACATTCAGTAATCATCCCCACCTTCTCCCATACCCCCAGAACCAACCGTTGTTTATGTAATGGATCATCTCGGCGAGGGTAAATGACGAGCCTCGATTTTATTAATATTGATCAACTTCAATTAAAATCTTCGCGACTGGTGGGCCACACAGCTCGGGGGCTGCGGCAGTCCCGCTAAAAGGTATCGCCAAACAAGCTGATTAATAACTAACCACCCTTTGTTAAATTTGCAAACGTTCAATCTGCTGTTTGCATTTTATATTATTTTGCGAACTTTATAACACAGTACATCTGAAACAGATTAGGTTAGGCTCCATTTACGATGGAATGTTTTCTTTTATACTGTGAGTGTTACAAGACTATTGTTTCTCCGGTCATTTAAGTTTTTGTATGAAAGAAATTCCAATATACAGGGTGGTCCAGATCGTAACCAAGAAATTTTAACCACGTATTCTACATCAAAAATAAGCCCTACTTTGTCATATAAACATATGTCGAGAAATGATTCGTCTCCGAGATACGGGGTGTTAAAATTATAGAAAAAAATGTTTTTTATTAATAACTTTCACACTGCTTGAAATATTTTTATGAAATATCTAGGCATAATCGGAAAAAATGTTGAAGGAAAAAAGTTTTTCTTTTAACCTCAAAAATCTAATCTTAAAATATATGCACAAGTCAAAAGAAGCCACCTTGTATGATCTTCCAAACCAGGTGCCTACCGAATTATTCTCTCCAGAGTTGCCACTGGATTACTGAAAAATGTATAAACTTACCTTCTTCTGTGGGTTCTTGTTTGATAGGAATATGAGTTGTGTTCGACTGTGAGGTGGGGTAAGTCGTGGAGGTCACTTGCTCTCCATTTTTACCCAATGGGGAATGCGACCTGCAAAAATTGAAATATATTGGAGTCAATTCCTCCAATTGATTCAGATTTTAATGGAATCAACTCTATTTGGTTGCTACAACCAATGTGATTTTCGTTATTTTTTGTTTTCATCGAATGATGGTAATAAACAAAAGATTGATTGGATAATATAATTTATTTCGACAATATTCTCCATCTGTAAATAATCATCTAAGTTTGACAATATTATGACCTCCGCATAAGTCTTTGTACGTTTATTATATATTGTTCTTCCGAAACACTTTTGTCATTCAAATCTTCAATATACAATAATCTCCAAAGATTCGACCTTTTCTTTCAACGTTTCAGGAAATTTAAAAGTCATCAACAAGCGAGCAACGATGTAGAAAGCAACTAAGAACAAAGCGAAGAAATTCACAATAAAGAAGTTCACCAAACTCATCCCCATATCTAACCATGATCCTGTGTTCCTAACTCTCAGGATGATTTGAAATATCATAGTACTGAAGAAGATTTCTATAAGGAGGAAGCAAGTTTTCAACTTTATTCCAGTTTTCAGAATTATGTATCGAAATACGCAAGCAGTGAGAATTAGAGGAATCCACAATTTAACTACATATATTTGATATAAGAGCCATTCTTCTTTTTGGAGGTAGTTGCTCCATCTTATCCATGAAGGTAATGGATGACCCATGTACGATAAATTTATAATACCGATCAAACAGAAGAGATTTAGACCAATCACAACTAAGCATACTCTCATATATCGTAGATGTTTAGTATCACTAGTTGTGTTAGTTTCCACTATTGAGTAAGTGATAAGGAGCATTGAAAATAAAGTGAAAACCAAGGTATCTCGAGGAAAAGACGTAGTGATAAAGGACGGAACAACTCCTAGAAAAATTGTCAATATCCTCACCTCAGTAGTTTTCATTGAAAAAGGAATTAACGCAAAAGAAAATAAATTAATGAATACGATTAACGTAAAAGTGGTGTCAGTTATGGAAGGTTTGTATAAGCGGACAAGTAGAGCTAAGAAAGAGCAAATGGTTTGAGCTAATGTTATGGAGTATTGAAACGTAGTAAAATGGATGTCTTTCTTGATTATAATGATCTCGATGAAAGCATATAATGAAAAAAGATGCCACAAAATTCCACCAGTAGCAATCAACATAGTCACATCTTCCTCAGTGTCGTAAGAAGTAATGGATGGAAAATAGGAAATTATAGCACAAAAGATGGCCCAAGTATGTTTCCAGGTCTTGGCAGAATGAGAAATACCTTCAGGTAAGATATAGAGCACTGGAGACAGCAGAAGAAAAGTCCAAGAAAAATACTCCCGTTTACGAAAACCAAAAATAATCGAAATATAGATACAGCAAAACCAAACAATCGATACCTTAGAAGGACAGGCGTAACTTGTAGAGAAAAAGCTGAGAAATTTCTTGTAATTACTCATCAAGAGATAGAAGCAACCTAATGGAAACGAGTAATATAGAAAAAAGAATATATCTGAGAAAATGATGAGGCTGATAGAACTAACGTAGAAAACAAGAAGCAGTTGAAAGGTCCTTGTTTTGATGTATTCTATTTTCCCTTCAGAGAATTCCTCTTCCATCAAAGAGAATAAATATAGTATCCAAAACAATAATCCTAGCAATCCAGAGAATATAATGTTATATGTGTAGTAAAGTTGTGTGTAGTCCATTGCTTCTAAAACTATTTTCGATAAATCAACAATCTCGGAAACTTCCCCGTTTGTGCTGTTTGGATTGTGCAGTTCCATAAGCACATTACGGAATTCAGATACGTTCAAATATTGCTTTTTTATCAAGGTTTTCCTAGATAATGTACATTCTTTCTTCTCGTAGATATTGAAGATTTGATGGAGATTCTTCAGAACCACTTGATATTTTTGTTGATCGGAAATATCGAGATAATTCACCGGTACTATTCCTCTTGAATTTGTGGGAAAGTTTATGCCTAATAATACGGATATGAGGGGTGCTATATCGATATTTTTCAAATCTTTTCTGTTTATGTCTCTGTATACACCGGCTCCCCAACAAATGAATGGGGAAGTTATCTCTTCTGGTGTATCAGTTCCATGTCCACCTCCTATTCTCGCACCATGGTCTGATGTGACCATGTAAGTGGTTTCATTGTCTGGAAACATCTCTTGGAATCTTTCAGTTATGTTTTTGATACGAGCATCAACAACTGAAATTTCTTCAGAATATTTCCCATACTCATGATGAGCTACCCAGTCCACACGTGGTAGGAGTACAGCAAATATGTTTCCGGGTTTCGAGAAGTCTTCTTGGAAACTCTCATCATTCAAAATGGATCGGAATTTGTTGATACTCCATACGTCATCGTTCCACACTTGGCAGGTATCATTGTATGCATAAACCCGCACATTTTCGTTTTTGTATTTATTGAAGATGTATGCAACCGTTGGAGTAACAGCTATACACCAAGTGTTCGAGCTATGCTCGAAAACAGTGTCATATTTTACGGGGTAGTGACCCCAGGCATTCAAAATAGCCCTGGGATCTTCACGAAAACCCCCAATGACAGCAGTATGGCCAATTCTGGATTCCGTAGGTGCGTCACCGTAGGAAACACCCCAAGAACCGACTCCTCGTCTGATGGATGTCAGGAATGGAGCCAGGTACTCGTTTTCATCTAGAATCGCTTCCGCTCCAAGACCATCTACAATAATGAGCAGAATTCGCTTAGCTGGTGGATTCTTGGTCGTCCTGATCGATGGAAGATCACTTTCAATGATGCTTCTGAAGAAGGTGTTGAAGACAGCTATCAATAAGAAAACGTGGATGCAGCAAGATATGAGTATCAGTTTCAACATTTTCGAATGAAAACGTCACTTTGCTGTCAGTTTTTTTAATTATTCAGCGTGAACTACAGAATGTGATAAGTTCAATCATTTTTGGGAGAAAAGGAATCTGTGGATATTTTCGTGAATATATACACAGATAACAGAATCATATACATGTATATGAATATAATATTAGACAGACTTCTTCAATACTTAAAAGTATCGAAATAAATAACCTAAAATTTTTCTTTTTGGGGGCTCTGAGGCCCGTGGGGTGAATTTTAGGACCTAAATTGATATGGAGTTTTCTTCATAGTTTGACGTCTAGAATCACCCCCTGAAATATATGAAATTTTAATCCAGACTCCCTGTATATACCTCTGAATCTTTGAAAAGTTGTAGCTCTGGCAGGAAATATTTTCCGAAGAAAAGTCATAAGAACTTCACCCTATATCATTACATTATTGGAAGAGTGAAAATATGTAAACATACCAATGATCTTATATACCAAGTGTAATTTTTGATTTTAAGATAGATTCAAGCAAAATCTGAAACTCGGAGAAACTTCTTTTATCAAGTTTAAAAGATAACGACAAAATGTTATTGTAGAAACTATATAAGCTGCATAACGTCCAAGACTACGATATCCACTTTCAAAATTCCGTAGCCTACTGGATAACGAAGTTTTCTGAAGGCACGTTACATATTTATGATTATTGGCTCACAGAATACGTGACAGAGGGATTCCAAAATAAACAAGCTACACAGGTCTTTTTTTACTAGACGTCGCCAGAGCATTCGCAGAGTATGGCATGAAGGATTAATATGTTAGATGAAATGTGGATATTCGATCAAAATATGGAAGTTGATCAGGAATTATCTCAAAAATAGAAGATTTGACGTGAAAGTGGAAGGAGAATGCTATCAACAGGAGATATAGAAGCTGGAGTACCCCAAGGATCAGTTCTCGGGTCACTTCTGTACAACATATACATTCACGATATTCCGAAGAATTCAAGAACCATGCTAACGTTATATGCTGACGACACAGGTATAGCAACTCGACACCGCAACCCAGAAGTAATGGAACGAGTTCTACAAGAAACGATTGACGAAACAAATGACTGGTGCATAAAGTGGAAAATCAAGCTCAATGGACAAAAGAGCCAAGCAATATTACTTCAGAAGAGAAGACTGCGACCCAAAACGATTCTAGAAGTTGACGGCGAAGAAATCGATTGGAAAAATGAAGTCAAATATTTAGGAATAACGGTTGACAAAAGACTTACTTGGAAAAGTCATATCAAACAAGCAATCGACAAAACGAAAGCTTCCTCTGATAGGAAGAAGAAGCCAAATGTCGAAAGATACAAAATTGAATATTATTAAAGCCGTTGTTAGGCCTCAACTGACTTATGGATCAGTTGACAGGGGTTTCGCGGCTAAGAGCCATATCAAAAGAATTCAGATCATTGAAAACAAGCTGCTACGATATGCAATAGATGCACCTAGGGATAGATATTAATTTAAGCACCTAGGTTTGGCAGGAATAGACAGATTTATAGGGACCTAAAATGGGAAACCATTCATGAACAGAAAAGCCGAGAAATTATTCGAAACAGCGAAAAACCATCCGAATCAAGAACTCAGGAGACTAGTGGACTACGACCCAGAGGAAGACAAAAGGAGAATGCGAATTTACCGAAGGAAACCAAGAGATCAATTAAAAAGAGATTAAAATAAGAACAAAAACTTATTGAAAATCCAATAAAGTGTAATCCAATAGAGGATAAACACATAAATCCCAGCACGATAGTGTGCGAAAAGAAAACCGACTAAGAAATGAACGGTTTATAGGCAAATGCCCGGATTCAAGAAGCAGTTAAGGGTTTTTAGTGGGTCTCGAGCTCAGGAGAGTGAAAATCCCCACACTTCTTGTTCGTCTGACTTGCAGGTTTTCCCCCTGCTACACCAAAAAAAAACATATTTATGTCACTGGTCTCTTTTTTATAGAATATTCTAATTCTTGTTTTCCGCCAACTGTAGTTTCTTTGTAAGAACAAAGTACTCACCTGTTATAAACTGGACTTGGATAAGTACATCCTGTATGCTGATGGGAGTGGGGATATGTGCTATCAAATACTTCAGGGTTTTGTGTATTTGGATATGTCAATTGTTTGATGCCACAATGAAGCACTGTCATATTCCCAGACTTAGCATCTGCAAAAATGGTGGTTTTCAGCTTATGACTTCATTATTTTTGAGTAGTAACAAGCAAATTTTGCTAGTAGTGGCTAGCAATGAGAATTAATTCCATTTGAATTAGTAGTTTGAGAATGAACTAGCTCAACCCAGTTATTTTCCGAAAAAGCCAAAATTTTTTAACATGTGAATGTTGTCAAAAATTCATATAGCAAATTCTGTTATATAGATCTTAGAACATATGTTCTAAGATATAGATGCCCCCCCTCCCAAATATTTACTTCGATACTGCCAATATATGATGCAATTTAGAGCAAATTCAGTGAATTTCCGTACCTTTCTTCCTATATTTTCGATTCAAAAAGAAACACTTCAACTTAAGAGGCAACATTCGAACGGGTACCATCACATTAAATTGTCACACTGAATTTTATAAGCGGAAACGATGTGGCGAAGAGACAAATTATTTTCATTCATTATTAAATTTGGTCTATACACACGTTTAAGTACATCCGCAATCTACTCATTAGGAAAGCTCTTGCACAAGTTGCAGTTCATATCCTCTTTATAAGCCTTCCAGAAGAACAATGGATAATTTCGAAAATAGAATTTTTCAGAATTATTACTCGGAGTTATTTCATTTACAAAGGCTGGGTTTTCAAACACTTGCCATTGACAATACTGACATACTTATCTACGAAGTTATAAAGAGGCTGAAAAAAACGTTTAAAATGTTGCGAACTAGCCACTCCAATGATGTTTATAACTTCTTCCATGTCTTCTGGAAAATTATGAACATCTTTTCACAAAGAGTTGAAATTGAAATTTCTTCTGAAATAAAAAAAAGGTGGACTACACGAAATTTGAATGACATCTCATTTCGTCCTAATTAATTCAGTCGATTTTTCGTAGTCTATTTGAATTTTCTCAGCATCCCCATTTACTTCCTCAAAGGAAACCCGTAATGGAAAATATAAGCACTTGTTCGTTCCAAACAGCCTGTTAGACGATACTATTTGCGGTAGGCAGATAGGTAGTCAGAACTGACAATCGAGATGCTTGCTGTGTTCAGAGATCAAACTGTCATATGTTCTTTCTGAAAGCCTATAAAATCCATTTAGTTTTGTAATGTGTTCCCGAGTACAACGCAACGGGGTTCATCGTCTTTCTATCATCCCTGCGAGTGTTATGACGGCACAGAAGGGAGGCAAAGGCTTTGCTAATCACGCAACATTTTATACGCGCGGCCAGAAAATTTTTTCCATTTTCGGTGGAAGATTCGAAACTAAACCAAGGTTCAACAACGAATATGTTTTCTCCCCTGTTTCATATTTTTTAGTATTTTTTGTCATTTGTTGGGAAAAAAAGGTTTTTGAGCAATTGAAATATGGAACATACGCCTGCTTTGATCATCTTTACATTTTAGGTATTTTTGTATTGAATGTTACAATTTTATTTCGACAATTAATTCTATAGGGAATTCCAAAGAGTCGATATGCCTTTGTTTGTAATAAGAGTTTCCATGAAAAATCAATAAATATCTTAATCTGTTGAAAATATCTTCATCTTTATCATGGTAATGAGGAAGCTTAGTGAAGTTTTCATGATTTGATTCCTTTGAGCAAATTTTAGAATACGACCATCTTGTGAAGGTGTCAGTTTTCACTATTTTCCACGATGAAATGAACATTATTTAGTCAATGTTTAAGGACATATATTATGTCTTTAGCATGGTAATTGTTACGAAGAATCGAAGATTGAATAACTATCCTGTATATATCACCTCAAAATGTTATTTGAGTCGTCGAAAAAAGGATTTATTTGACGAAAATCTCAAAATCCACTTCGAAAATCACAATGATGCTACTAACGATCTAGTTCGAACTGTCATCACCATGTCGCTGTAATCTACGTTTGAATTCCCTATAAGTATAAAAAAATACTAATGCAAAAGTCATGTATGTTAAAAAATTTTTGGTTTCTTCACTTTACTCGTTCACTGACTCTCTACCCGATGTATTGCAAAAATTCCACAGGGCTCAATCAACTACGCAAGTAACCTAAATTTTTTTTTTCTTGTCTTGAATGTTTTTTAGAAACTCACCGTTTGATTGATATGGCTGCGGATATTCAGTAGCTGGAACATACTGCTCACCATCATCTGTTTCGCAACTGTTTCCTGTAAAATTAGTTATAAGAGGAGCTTCCATGACTGATCTCTTATCAGACAATATTATTTTTATATTTTCCTTAGGTCATTCGTAAAAAGAGCAAAAATTATTGCTGAAACGCTACTAGGCCACTACGGAGTGCTGACATAAATTATCACACGGATAATTAACAAAGCAGCAAATGAAGTGGGATACCTAAAAAAATTGCATAAGTTTGACAAGCTATAACTTCAATACAACTTCGATGATGTTGGATTTATACTCACAGGTGCAAAGCCTATATGCCACTGGCACAGAGTAATTCAATATCTTTTCGACATACAGGGTAATATAAGACAACCAAAGAATTTTGGAATAGTAGATGGCCTTACAGAGTTTTTTTATGATCTTATGCTCACATACCTACCTCATATGACGACACTGCTTTTGATCAATTTCCTTACAAAGTATTCCTGGATGCAGTTTACACTTATTCCCAATTATTGTTGTAAAACAGACGAATTTCTCGGGAATAACGAAATTTCATAAAGTGTCGTTATTTTTACAGCAACGCTATGTATGGAAAAATGACGAAAAAGTTCTGAGGTAATGACCAAACAATCCATCCAACATAAAGAAAAACTTCGTAAGGCCATCATTGTTAATGAATTCTCAGTCGAAAAGATGTGAATTTTTCGTTCCCTTATATTCTCACCCTGTGCAATTGGCGAAGAAAAGTCGAAGTTATAGCTAGAATTTCAAGAAAAAGCGCTGATGTCATAAAGTGGCGATATTTCCACAGCAACGCATTGTATCCGAAAAGTGGCAAACGTCCCGAGGTGTTGAGCTGAACAATAAAAAAAAACTTCATAAAGAGTTCTACTATTCCAATATTCTTCGTCAAAAAACGAACATTTTTGGCTGCATTACATTCAAACCTGTACAAGGAGAAGAGAGTGAAAAAAAATTAATCGTGGCGAAGTTATACCTAGACAAACTTAGACAATTTTACAGCTGTCCCACTTAATTTGTTGCTTAGTTTAGATACCAAAAAAGTACTTGGCAGCCATAAATCAAATACAGAGTGTTTGGGTATGCTATTCTTTGCGAAGAATCTTAAAAACCACCAGCAGTTTTACGAAACTTTTTTTATCACATTTTCGAAAGATTCTTCCTAAATTTTCATTCTTAGGTCCTAGCTGATGTATGAAACCACCATTAGAATAGGGGGCGCCACTTAAGAAATCTATGAAGCTTGTGATCAATGTACTAAAAACAGAAATTCTGATGGCTTTTTATTTTTTTCTATTCTGAGAATACACATATCAATATAAATTAACCCGATCGATTACCCTTTAAAATTAATATCATTATATGCACTTTCAATACGTTTTTAACTCGATGAATAATCGAATGACATATTTGGATGGAAATCAAATTGACGTGATTCGAAATCGAGTGCAATATTGCCACGAGCTGGCAGAGCATCAGGGCAATCCACCTGTTGGCTTATCAAATATTCAACAATAGTATACGATGGACGAGCAAAATTCCCAAGAGAACCGTTTGCACCGAGTTGTTATGAGGGAGATTAGACTAATGTACCCTAATATGAACTCCATGAAATATAAATTGCACATTCCATTATTCAAGGGGATCATTAGAACCCAACAGATTGACGAGCGAAAGGTGAATGTTAGCGAGTGGATGGTGGGAAAATCATGGAAATATTGCGATGCATTACGTTCTTCATTCCTTCTGCTACCTGTTAATTTTTTTTTCAAATAATGTAGTATCAAGAAACCAAACAAATTTTTTTCGAATAGTAAAGGAGAATATCTTATATCTTACTAATCAGCTAATTATTTAATTTATTCTGTGTACGGGGAGTAAATGAATAGTTGCGAAAAAATTCGAGGGGTGTGTGTCTTTCATATGAATTTTTTCTTTGAGCAGCCTCTGCTTGAAAAAAGTTGTGGTGTTCCCCGATAATGTCAGCATGATATCCGCCTACTGGGTAAATTTAAGTTCGATCATAATTCCAGCCCATACGATTCATGCTACTAGTTGATAATTTTTTTTCAAAAACTGTAACTTTTAGCAAGAAATTACAAGATATCTCATTTGTTCAAAATGAATCTATCAAAAATTAATTTTTCGATTTTTCAATAACATAATATGGATAAGGAAAAAAGGTTCTTGGAAAAAATTGGCTTTTGCCTACCCTTTGAAATTATTTTCTGATTACTTTCTCTCTTCCATAACTGCCTAGACTTAAAATTTCCTCGGAAGGTTATCCCATGTTTCTTCAACTGCCTTTTAATCTGTTTCTCGAAATGTCTGGCCTTTAGTTTCTTTCAAATATGATACTTTTGCTAATATAGCGTGAAATTAAGCACAAATTTCATATCTTCGATAGATTGTAGACAAATTTTAGAGGAGATCAATTTTTATTTTAAATCAGGAAACTTCTCATGAATAAGTAAGTAGATTGTCAAGGGGGAACCCCTTTCTTTTCATGCCAGAAATGGATAGACCTTTTCTTGCTCATTGATGGGGTTGTTTTATTAAGCGTTCTTCATTATAGGGATTAGTGGATTAGATGGTTAAGTTTAATGAATTTTATTTTTTTTTATGTACTTTAAGGTCAATGACATACACTTTAGGATTGATCTATGTTTTCGAACTTTTATCGAATAGTATTTGATGAATTATCTTAAATACAAAATCACTATAACAAGAATAAATGAGAATGCTATTGAATATGTCATGTTTTCGATCATTTCAAAAACACCATTACATTATTCAGATAAAAATGGTTAACCAAATCATCCTCAGCAACAAAAGTTCTATTCATTACTGGAATAAAAAGGTAGGGTGACCATTTAAAACACTCCTCCACCTCTCGGAGAGGGTGCATGACGAACTTGCTCAATTTAAAATAAAAATTATTTGGTTTGAGCATTTTTCTACAAAAAAGTGAATACCAAAAATATGAATTTTGTGGGTCACCTTTTACTCACTCTCATATTACTCACATTAAACATTTTAAAATAAGTATTATGTATTGTATTTTATGCAAATCGTAACGTACCTTATTAACCAATACTTTTTTGGACTTCAACAAAAATTTACGATTTTGTTCTTGGTCTCAACTGAAGTACAATTTGAAAAAAATCAACTATGGCTCTATTAAGGCGTTTAATTGACTCTACCTCTGTTTCAAAATTACTAATATCAGTCAGTACTCGATGGCTGATGTAGGCACACTCCCCGGTAGCAAAGTTCATTATTGAAAACCGTCGGAGTTTCGACAACGTTAGCAACTGCGTATACTTGGGGGTGTTTGAGCAGAGGGCCGAAAGTTAAATATCTCGCATTTACTCCCTATTAATAATGAACGAGTTGGTGTATTACTTACCTTCTTGATGCCATGGCTCTCGCCAGTCCGTCGGGAATACTCCTGAAATTGCAGATGTATTTTATTCTCCTGTAACTCGCTCACTCAACATGGGAAAATAAGGTCTCGTCATTTTGTGAGCGATCCAAAAGAACAGAATGGCATTGTTAGATATTCCTCCATTCCTTGATGTTTTTTTGACTACGAAACTATAGCTCGACAGAATTATTTCTTGTTCAACAAGTTTTCTTGAGATAATAACTGTGACCCCCCTATTTATGAGAAAACTTTAACAAAATATTTTCTTTTTTTGGCTTAGACACAACGATGATTGATGTTAATTCATAAGAAGTTTTGTCTTTTTGTTCAGATTATCAATAATTTGCATCCCTCAGAATTGTCATATGAACAGTATATTGCAGGAACAACATGAATAAAAAGTTAATTAAAAGACCTAAGGAAACAAATTGCTGCTAATAACAAATTACTGTCCAAATATGAGAAAAAATACTTGAGCAATAAGCAAAAAAATTAATAAACCCAAAAAAACAAGTTAGTTCTCACGAAAAATAAATAATTACAGAACATCATATAATACCAGTACTACTTTGCAGAAAAAATATTGAAAATAGTGAATGACAAGAATAAAAAAAAATTTCTATAGGCGAAGCGAAGCTTGCTGTTGCCAGAACACAAAACAAGGCGAAGGTTCAAAACAAAAATCAAAGAAAACCATCGATGTTCATTGGTATTGCAATTCCAAAAATTGTTAGTCTTAGCCCCTACTTCCATAGTGTTCATAGACGTAGTATGTAGTATGGCCTTTTCTAGTTTGCATCTGAAGAATCTAATAAATTCGATAGATGTAGAAGTTTACCGTTGTTCATAATTATTTTTTTGGTTAACCATCCTCACCTGTTGTGTTGAAACATTTGTAATGATCTGGATGCAGTTGATATGGGGACGATGAAATGGAAGCTCCAAATAGACAACCCTGAAAAAAAAATCTAATTGTCAACATGCAACAAGAGGTCACACAACAGTGTTACGGTTATTTTGAATAACACTCATAAAAAAAAATTTTTTTTCGCGGAATATTTATCTTCGGTAAGTAATTTTTCTTGGTAATTGTACCTTTAACTTTCACGCACTAGAAGCTACGTTAAAGTAGAAAATAAAAAATCTTTCCTCCCAAGACCTATTGTTGTGTGTTAACACAAAAGCTGTTTTTTTTTAGTTCAAACAATATTTTCGGTGTCGATTCCAAATTAAAATGTTTCCTCTTAAATCTATGACCTTTTTTCTGCAGATCGATGAATATTTTCATCTATGAGTTTATTTTGTTTTCTCATTTATTTTAATATTCCGTTTGATTTAACACAGTTTGTGTCTGTGATTGTATTAAAAAAATGTTATAGATAAAACGATGCAAGTCTCAAAATAAAAGATATTCTACATTTCCCTCACGTGTCTTCCTTTTTCTTCTTGAAGATCTGGCAACCCTACTGATACGTGATTACTCAGATGGACTTTCCAGAATTCCCAAAGTTGAGGTGAAAGCTTGAATACATAGGGCGAAACAAAAGGCGAACAAAACACAACGGGTGTTTGTTCAACTCATCTAGCGGTCATTATAGTAATTGGCATTATAGGACCACAGTGCCTGTTAGCGACTACCCTATTGAAGACGTCCTGCTTTCATGTAGAGACTAACATACAGTATGTTCATCTATAATAGATCTAGATATAAAGGTTGATTTCAAACACTTCAATTCCAGAGAAAAACTAAGTCCATTCACTTTGATCAAATATAAAAAGAGAAAATTCAAAACGAATTCGAATTTTTAATATCTCTTGGTACCTGGATGGAGCGCAGTGTATTTTGGCATAGGCCAACATGATATAAAAGCTTTGTTGTTTGTTGAATGATTTTCGATATTTTTATGTTTTCTAATCCATAAAAGGAAAACCTATGGTCCTTAGTTGGCGCCCTAAACGCACAATTTTCAAGATTCTGGCAAAATTTAGTGGAAGAAATTGAAAAAGATGTAGTTCCATTATTACTGATACCTACCCACGGTATTACTGTGAAAATGTTCAAGGAAAACTTTTTATTTTTATTGTATCCTTTGCTACTCGTCGCCACCGACAAAGCCAACGCATTTACGCCTATCGAGTGAAAGGAGGGTGGTGTACTATTTCATTGTTTGATTTTCCCGAATGTCATCCCTCTGTTTGAACAAGTTTTCCAGACATTTAATTAGGTAATTGATCTTTCCATGAGTTAGGTGAGACTTTTATTGTTCAAAGGCCAAAGTAACTTTCAAACAAATTGGTTTCGAATTCACTTCGAGGTGTTCGTGAAAAATCAGGCTATTTTTAAGGTGATTGATGGAAATCGTGTAAGATATTTACCTTTTGTCAAACCGTTGGATTGGCGCTGTTATTTATTGCTGAGTTGACTTCTGAGGATGAGCAATCCATCAATTTTTATAATTTATAAGTCGATTTTCGACAGTCATCCAGGCGAAGTGTGATTGTTATCAGTGATCGTTTGGAATGAAGAAGATTTGCTGAACGAAATGAAAATTCAGAAGGGGAGTTATAAAAATGTTACACTCAAACGATTTTATAACAAGAAAAATGATTTTCACGACTCGTTCTCGAAAATACATTTACAAAAAGATAATATCCGAAATTTTGCCAAAAGTTTAGGTTATCATCCAAGTGAATTCGTCATGTAATGTGTAGATGTATCCATGTTATCAGTACAATATGAAAATGTCACTCTTTTTCGTCTATGACGAAAATTGTTGAATAAATTGATGCCAATAAAAACCTTATCAAAACATTTCTTTATGTAAAGACAAAATTGTCGCATTTTCTCCTAAAAATGTCTCGATTTATTCCAAAATCTTTCCTTATCCAAAATTAAATTTAATCATAAGACTAAAACCTAATCTGCTTCCGTGCAGAACTAAAATAAACATTTCACTCGTACAGAGAACCTTCATACTTCCTTCCTCCATTTCTTCTTGAGAGTTATAAAATCGTTTTCAAAGTAATAGAATGGATTTTCGTTTGAAAATTGCCCAATTTCCTCATTAGCGCTTCGCATTTACGTCGAGATTATTCGATTTTGATGTCGTTGCCACAAAATCAATCTGAAGTGTGTAGAAAAGGCATGTTTTTCTCTTAGTACCTTATGATTGAGTTTCTCGAATTTACCGAAGGGAGAAATTGTTCGATACCGCTTCAAGTATATCAATGAAATAAGCCAATATTGCTCCATTTTTATCAAAAAGAGATTTCATTACGTTTCATATACAGGGTGAGTCTTTGACTCGTACAAATATTTTAACAGTAGATTCGAGAGGTCAAAAGAAACACTTTTTTCCGAATCCGCTCGGTTTAAAAAATGCAGGCTGTTGAAAAACCATTAAAAAAATGTTATCTCACAAACGGTTTCACCGAATGAAATGAATTTGGGAATTTAGTTCTTCATTTATTTGATTAATCTTTTTCAAACACAGGGTGCCACCCACGTGTTCCAGTTTTCTCATTATGACCATTACGTACCATAAAAATACCAAAAATTCAAAGAACCCAACTCTTGAAACTAAGTTGGATGCTATTTAGTGATTATTTTGGAAAATAAAAGTATTCTTCGTATTTTCTTGTATAATGAGCCGTTTTCGAGTAATTTGATGTTCAAAAATTAAAGAGTATCTGGGAAATTCGAAAAATTGGGTACTTTGGAAATATAAAATGGCTATATCTTTTTATCAGGGCCAAACCGGGACAAATGGTATAAGAAAAAAGTGTTTCTTTTGACCTCAAGAATCTACTGTTAAAATATTTGTACGAGTCAGAAACTCACCCTGTATATAAAATAAAATCATGACTTTACTTCGAATATTGCCTTACCTTTGAAACTATTAATGAATTTTGCATACTTGTGTAAACGAAAATTGTTTCAATTTTCCTATGACATCCTAAAATCTGGGCCAGATTGATTTGAAAAATGAGATCTACAGTACAATTGAGTAGGTGGAGAACAAAACCTCACTTCTTCGCTTCTTCTGATTCCAGGGAAAACTTCCTGATTTATACTTTTTTTCTGATACTAAATAATAAGAGAGTTACCACACTTTGAAGGAATTAATTGAAAAGCTTAATTTCCTCCAAATGGTTTTCATGGTTTTGGGAGTGATTATACCACATATTCCATCCCTTATAAATACAGAGAAGTTTTTTATGGTGAGCAAGGGTTATTATACAGGGTAAAAACTATTTAGAGGCTGACTATAGGATTATCGAAAACTGTTAAAAATAAAGTGTGGCTTAAATAACAAAAAGTAGTACACCAGTATAATCGCTATATAGGATTATGACTACACACCGAATTTCGTGTAGTTATCTCCAAAAACAAATGAGTTATGAAGGAAAAACGATAATCTTGATTTTCAGTTTTTTCGAGATATCTCAGCAACCATCAGAGATATTTGGGAACTGTTTACACCCACCTACTCATCCTTGAATAACGCAACTTTTTCATAATTTAAGCTACCCTGTATTTCTAACGATATCTCTGTAGTCCCCCTCTAAATTGTTCTAACCGTGTATAACTACGTTATATTTTTTATTAGGTAATTATCAAATATTTGAATTAATTATTTTGAAAATTGTTATCTTAGAACTAGAAACAGGATTATACATACCATTCCGACTAATATGAGTTGTCAGTGAAAATCATATTATAATTCTATTATTAGTTCAATTATAGATTTTCATTAACTATAAGCCACATCAATTCGATATTGTTATCTTAGACTTTCCTCTGTAAAAAAGATGCTCTTGATATAAGAATTCGACATCAGATATAACCGTTTTCGATTTATTCAAACTCAAAATGGAAACATGACGTAATAACCCTTACTTACCACCCAAAACTACAATATATTCATAAGGGATGAATGAATCATCCTAATGAATACTGAAATTTTTTTGTATCCCTAACCAATTTTGAGAAAATCACTGCAGAACGAAACTCTGCTGTTATCATAATAAAAAACGGAAGGTATAAATGCCTTCTTCATTTTGTTTTCAATAATTTCAATTCATAATTGAAGAAACGTATTTAAATTTTGATTTTTTTCACGGTTTTACACGAAAGATGATGGAATTTCCCCTTCTACGATGCAGCTCTCCATCCTTAAAAGATTTAAATTTTTAACACACTGTACTGTAGCTCCGTAACTAAGCGTTGGCGGACCTATATTTAAAAGAACTTTTAACCTGAAAATTACCCAGTGAATATGCCACTTAAATTTCATATTGAATTTGGAAACACACTGTATATTTCGAGATAATGTATCAGCGTCATCTCTCGGAGATATATTTTTTAATGTTTTATTTTCAACTTTTCACTGTCGATCAGAATTTAAAAAGGTTCATTACGTTTTGTGAGACATAACCCTGAAGTGATGTTCAAGAGTTCAAGAAGGGTTGTTGGAAATAAACTTACCAATCTTCCCAGTTCGCTCACAACCGTTGGAACTTCTTGGTCTTGAGGATTCATATTCTAGGAAACGAAACCTCTCATCTCAGAATGTCCGGGCGGAAAAATTCCTGGCACAATCTTCCTGATTCTGGCGTCGGGAAAAATTAGCACAAGTTACCTCCGAAGACGGTGGAAGGAAATGTGGTGAATCTGAAAAGTCACGAGCACGCCACCGACGGGGGAGGGAATTAAAGACACGCCTGATGTTGATGTTTACCGCCCCCACGGTTGGCGGCTCACGTGAATACCTACAGGGTTTGTATCATTACTGCACATGATTCCTTAATTCGATTCCTAATAAGCATTTTCCTGGTTTGGATGGTGGTGGATTCCTGAAGAAGACTTGCAGTATGTGTTTTGTCCTATTTCTGAAAAGGACATCTTTCAGGATAAGCAAAAAACCCTTGGAGAAACTCATACCCTCCGAATAGGAAGATGATTTTGTTATTGCGTTCTGTGATGAACCTCTAGATAAGAGCATGAAGAAAACTCATATCCAAATAGATATTTTCAAATTCAAGAGAAGAATAAGAAAATCAATCCATTCTGTGTCTAGGCATTTTCCCGAAACACTTTTAGAGGGTAAGCCTTAAAATCGTGTGGAAATTCATAACTTTTCTCCCACATTTCAACTTTAATGGTCTGATTTAAAAATTCTATAAGAAATGTATGCACCAATTTATTACTCTTTCAAACTGAAGAAATAATTATTTAACATTCAAATGACAATAGGAAAATATATTCACCTTCAAAAAAGCATTGTTTGCTATTAAAATGTGATCAACTTGGTCACTCTCATACACACTGACATACCTGCAGAAAATGCAGGGTGATAAACTCAATAGACTCAATAAAAAACCAATTTGATAAAACCAGCCCTCATAAATCACCATCTGCAAAAACCAAAGATCAAGATCCTCCTGCAAATTTGAAACAAGAATAATAAGTGCGTGGAAAAAATACCATCATGAAATTTTTCTTTTCAGGAACAAGAAAAAAATTTTAAACCTCTTGCAAATTATTCTTCACGCTAGGCAGTAATGGGATAAGATCTAATGGAATCAACGTACATATTTGTTGAGATTTGCAAGAGTTATATCGTTATTTCATCAGATGAACTATTTATTGTGTAGGTAGTATTCTTAAAAGTGTAAAAGGGTTCGGCCAGGTTAAAATAAGGAGGAAAGTAAACTAGACGAGAGGAACCACTCGGTATATTCTCCTATAGGTAATAGGAGAATTATACAGGGTGAGTTTTGACTAGTACAAATAATTTTACAGTAGATTCTTGGGGTGAAAAAACACTTTTTTCCTTCACGAGTTTTTCCGAATCGGCTCGGTTTACAAGATGAAGACTGTTGAAAAACCATAAAAAACTGCTATTATTAGTTCTCACAAACGGTTTTTTGGTTTTATCGAATGGGATGAATTTCGGAATATAGTTTTTCATTTATTTGATGAATCTTTTTCAAACACAAGATATTCCAGTTTTCCATTACGACCATTATACGTACCATAAAAATGCCAAAAATTCAAAGAACCCTACTCTTGAAACTAAGTTGGCCGCTATTTAGTGATTATTTTGATAAATAAAACTATTCTTCGTATTTTCTTATATAATGAACCATTTTCGAGTAATTTGATGTTCAAAAATTAAAAAGTATCTATGAAATTCGAAAAATTGGGTACTTTGGCCGAATGCAACTCAAAACAACAAGAGATTCACAGATGTGTAATGTCATAGTTTTAGCTTGTTATTCTGAAGGTATTTTTGTTTCTCCAGGGGTGGCATAGCTCATTATGAAAACTTAATATGGCTATATCTTTGTATCAGGTCCGATGCGGAAAAAATGGTATTAAAAAAGTATTTCTTTCGACTTCAAGAATCTACTTTTAAAATATTTGTACGAGTCAAAGACTCACCCTGTATATAAAAATGAAAATATACATATATTTTCTTCGTGAAGACGTTTTGGAAGTACCAAAAGATTGATATTCACTTGACGTTGCTCTGCGTGCCTACTCAAGGTCTATTGTGCCCCAATTCAGAACTGGTATCTGCCACAGAAAGGTGTTCTGGACCAATGAAAGGAGCTTGTGCTTCTGTCCTGACAAGTGTATTGGCCTCTTCATTTCTTTTCATTCTCGAGTGACTGGGAAACCAGATTAAGCCTTGTTGTTCTTACCTAATTCGTTGAGTATTTTCGGCACTATCAGGATGTATCGCTATATATCATATTTGTGATTGTTTCTTTCTAGGTTTATTTCCGCACATCTAACGGTAGTGTGCTGTGCTGCTAACCCCGATACTCCAGCTCCAGTCCCTGCCGTGGTTTTAGAACCATCTCAGTACCATTTGAGCGTGTTCTTTTTGACAGCTGACATTGTGAGCTCCCTTCCCCAGTCTTCTTTTTTACTTATCATTAATGCTCTTCTCCTTCTTCTACGTGCGGCACCCCACCGGGCTGAACTGAAGCCTAGTGAACCATTGTTCATCCGGTTGTAGTTGGAGAGACTCAAACCCAGAGACACGCTGATAAAAATGTCACAAGTCGATAGAGAGGAGTCCCTCTCACCATAAGAATCGTGGGTGTTGTGTTTCCTAGGTTTGTCATCCTTAACTCTTCAAGGTTGCTGCAGATGAACAGAATGTGTTCAACCGTTTCATCAGTGCCCTGCACCAGCGGCACATGGTACATCTGGTTAGTCCTATTCAATTTAGTGTTTGTTAAACGGCCAATCATTGCTCCAGTCACTAGACTCAGTTGTCTGCTCTCAAGAGCCAGGAGTTTTTTGACCTTAGGCATAGAGAACGTTCTCCTAATGAGAAGGCTCGACTGCCTGAGACCACTTCCCGTGCTCCATTCAGAGGAAAATTTCCTGTCAAGCCATCTATTAAAGAAGTTCTTGACAGATGCATTGCCTAGGACCAACAAAAGTTGAGCAGGCTTCTGACTTAGAGCGAACATCAGATAACTTTCACAATTTTACCAGAGCCCAGCTCTCTCAATGCCTCCCTGCATTCCTCTACTAAGTGTGAGTTAACCCTTTCTTCAGACAAAGTAGGATCGATGCTAGTTTTCATTATAATCTCGTCAATGGGAAGGTTCGAAGGGATATATGGGTCAGAGATGACCAGGCTCTCTAATTCTAATTGCCTCATTGCCACTACATTCCCTGGATAGTCTAAGAATGGCCTCATGTGCTAATCTATCTATGACAAGATGGAAATCTGTGAGACCTGCATGATCTCAGTGCCCTAATTGGGAAGGTTCTCACAGCTTCAATGATACAAACACAGACTATAACCTTTATTCTACCGAAGGCTCTCCTCGTACTGTTCTGATTTGTCTTGGAAAATTATACTTTTGCTCCATTAGTCATGATCGTTCTCACAATCATGACATACATCCATCGCAGTATTTTTGGATTACATCCTCAAGTCCTACCAGACTTCTACACGCCATCATGGCCTTTTGTCTTTTGTTGCTTTGCTAACAGTAACCTCAATAAGCTTGTTCCTCATAAGCTTGCTATCTAGGCTTACCTATTCCTAGATATTTGACTTCAGCCTTCCACTCTAGGATGTCTCCATTTAGAGAAAGGGATCTCATAGCTGGAAGTTTCCTTTTCCTGGTAAATGGTTGATTGGTTGGTAATTCTGTGGCTTTCACTTGACGTTAGCTAGATAGCCAAAATTCATTCTTCTGAATATTTTGATATGGGAGATATCAATGAAGACAATTTTCCCCCAACTCACAAAGACATTAAATCGAATTTTTTTCCACACATCATACCAATAATCTGATTTCGCCAAAAATCAACTCACCCCCGTTTCCCGATATGCGATTTCGCCTTCTTGAATGATTGATAAACGACGATCCCCCCTTGGAGAGGGAAAGGTGAAAGGTGCACTCTGGAAGAGCAAATTTCGGGATTTGACGCTCGCCAGTGTTCTGGATAAGGTACCGGAAGTCCGATTGGCCCGCGGGGGGTCCGCCACCGCCAATGCCTGCTAACCACCACGCCTTCCGGTCGAAACGCTCCCGATGTTTATTTTGCATGTACTTCAATGTTGGGAAAGCGCAATCAATGGACGAATTTGATATGAGGAGATCATTTATTTAAATTAAGTCGGTCCGTGTGGATCGGACCGACTACTTGGAAATCCGTCTTTCCAGCCGGCTTAAAACGGTTGAGGTCGTAGTTAACAGATATTAATTGAAGTTGGCGGGATGAGTTGTTAATTTGATTTGAAAATCTCAAATGACGGAATTGATTCGCAAAAGCATGGATTCAAAAATAGAAATCGGCGGAGGGGAAGATTTTTCTCAATAATTATTTGTACAAAAACGAGAATAATATCCTGATTGCAGTTGTCTCCAATAATCTTAAAAAAAAGGTGAGGCGTAAGGAATAAGGGGTAAGAAATATCAAACTCAGGAAGTCATGGGGTATCTTGCTTTCGAAATTAAAATTCGACTGGTGCAAGGATTTTTCTTAACAATTCTTCGTAAAGGAAGTTAACACTTGTTGCGTTACTTTTTTGGCATGCTACATATGTCCCTTTATTTCCATCATAATCATAGGTTATGCTGGAGGGACATATATGGATCAGAAATAGGACATTCACATTTGTTACAGGTGGACGACGAAAAGTCCAAATTATTATACAGGTTGTTAACTAAAGATGCGGAAAAATGACACAAAACTGACATAAACAATTAACTGCCCTTTTATAACAATAATTCATATGAAGAAATCCTGATAATAGTACTTTTTAGAGTTTATATCATGTTTTAATCTTGAAAATAGAACGTCGATATTCAAAATTCCATGACAATATTCACACTTCACAATCACTTACATCGACCTCGGCGCAACCTTTCGGTCTTGCGACGACTTTTTAAGTGACCCCCATCTTTTTCGGAATTTTTCGATGGTCAAATTTCAAAACTCGTATCCCCAGAAAAGTCATCGTAGAGGTGAAACTGATACATATTCAGAAGCTGCATCCACATTATGCCGCTGTGTGCCAATTGGCAAGGCCGCTCGGCAAAGCTGCTGCGTATGTGGATGCACCGTCGGCTTATGCCACTATGCCATTGTGTGCCGCTGAAAAATCGCTGAACTGTCGGTCTCCATCAAAGGAAGCCAACGGAAATTTATAGTGAGGATGTGCCAACTGCTGGTCTCAGTGGCCTCAAGCGGCTTCAGTTGCAATTTAGACTGTACACCCATGTTAATGTGGATGCGTCTTCTGTCGTTGGTTTGGCCGATGAGATTTTGCCAATTGGCAAAGTCACTCGGCACACAGCGGCATAATGTGGATGCAGCTTGAAAGTGCAACTCCTCTAGTAACGAATTTCGAAATTTTATGGACCTTGGTGAAACCGTTCGGTCTTAACGAATTTTCAACTGACTCCATCTTTTTGGGAATTTATCGAAGGTCTAATAATAAATTTCTAAATTTCATCAACCTCGATGCAACACCGTTCGGCGTTGACGATTTTTTAACTGAACCCATATTTTTCGGAATGTTACGATGATAGGTACATATTCTGAAAGAGCAACTCTACTTGTAATAAATTTCGAAATTTTATCGATCTCAGAGTGACTCCAAGTTTTTAAGTTACCCTGAAGTTTCGACCAGCATATATCCCCCAAAAAAACATCGTCATTTAAGATAATTCTTGGAGGAATCCTATTGGATTCCTTATTTCGAGTTTAATCAACGGAACTTATGAAAACCATCCCTCTCGGAAATCGAAAATAATCGAGGTCGATAGGAAAGAATTGATGAATGCGATCGCTAGAGAAGCGGGAACCAGCAGAACTCAGCCCCCATTGGCCCTATTGATATTCCCAGTCAGTTGGGGAAGTTAACTAGCTCTTATAATCAATGAGAAGCTTTCTATATACCTATGCTTTCATTATTGATTTATATGTTGATTCGTCAAGGTTCATGAGATGGCGACTCTGTTGTCTGTTTCGGCAATTCTAAATTCAAAGTCTAGTCCCAATTTCATTGGGATTTTCGAATATATACTCGTATATAGGTACGGTTTAATAAGAGAAAGTGGAAATGGGGAAGCTACCAATCACTGTTGAATTACTTTTTCCTATTTGATAATGTGGAGAAAGTTGGGTAATAAGTAGATAAGTGTAACTCAGATTATAATATCGGATATAGATACTTTCGTTTTGAATGAAAAAAATTGTATATTGTGGTCCAGCTGCCTGTTTCAAAGTTCAATTGAATTGATGGATAAGCTAAGCCACTAGGTGTCACTATGGTTATTGTTGCCGTAAAAGTTCTGTAATTGATATTTGTACGTTGGTACTACATTTCCTGATATTATTATTATTTCGTAACATCTGAGTCCAGGTATAACTCAAACTTTCTACAAAAGCGTACAGCAAATTTGATGAAAAAAATTGATTTTTCTAGAAAATTCCGAAAATTTATTCCGATCACAAAATGGCATTGCGTACATGGAGCTCTTGAAGCTTAACAAATTCGCTTATGCTACTACCTTCACGTTTGAGGTGGGCTGGGTAGGCATCATCCATCTGGAGATGGAGTGACAATCTTATTAGACTTACATTTGTAAAGAGTAAACTTACAACATGGTACTTTGTGCCTGAAGTGATGATAACATCATAACTACACTTCTACCCTTGAAAGCTTATGGTCATTGCATTTGTTAAAATATAGTCGTCTAGCTATACTGCGGTTGATATAATGAAGCCTCAAGCCACAGCAGCCTGAAGATGACTGTAGTGGGGCTACATGATATCCATATCCATGGGTGCTACGCTTCAGTGGGTACTGAAGAACCCACGGAATCACCCATCCTGCTTTATAAGAAGTTCGTTCTTCATGTACGCGAAATTAAGTTGATAATCAAATACGATTAGTATCAATGAAACAGCCATAAATTTCTACATATATATTCGAATTATATAAATAATAATGAAAATCTGTTATACAACATTTATCAATCTTCAAATGGAAATAAATATAAAAATAATGGCGATATCTTTACATAACAAATCAAAGATTTTTTCTTAATATTAAACATTAAGCTGGAATAAGAAGAGCTATATAAAAATCTATATCAATAATGCCGAGATTGAAAAAACTTATTCGGAAATGGGTTATGAAATAAATGAAGTTAAAAGAGATAAGTATTGAAAATACTCGCGAAAACTCTACATGACTAAGCAGCGGATAACAACTGATTCTTGTTGAATTTTTTCATCAACCAAATTAATTTCACAAGGAAATACATCACGTGATACTGTGATGTGTTGTAGTTTTTGGGTTTCTGTTTGAAACAGGCCCTTTTAAAATAAATATTGTACTATAAATGATTAAGGATCCATCATCGTTCTTTCCAATTCAGCCAAATAGTTATTAATCACAGCATGGCATAACATCAATAATCTTCGTTCAGCAGAATACGATTCAACAAAAACTAGAGAGAGAGAGAGGGGGAGGGGGGAGAGCACCTCCTGGGATAAAGAAAACTTGAAATGTTCGGTATCCAGAAGTCTCTTATTTTCCAACTTTTACTGCCTTTATTATCCACATAAAAATATATATCCGGTGCAATAATTAATGAGTGATAGGAACTCTCATCTGTAGTTTCTGCAACATTTCACCAACCTTTCGAAACAACACAAGTGCAATCCCAAAAATAATTCAATGAGATCATAAATTGAATCTATACTGTACTTGATAATCGCTTATATTCGAAGTTATACAGCTAAAGATGCCAAAGAGTTATCTGAACTATTTGTTGGAGGTGTTTCCATAGAAGCTATTCGCTGTTGCAACGTATGTACCTAAAAAAAAAATCGTGAAAATCGGACTTGTTCAATATTTTCTTATGGTTTGGAGAATTCATCATTGAAACTTACCTGCGCCGTGTGTTTCTCAACCATTGTCAGCATTTGTTGCTCCATCTTTTTGAATTTAGCTTGATATCTCTTATTATTTCTATCTACTGTTTCAGCTAATACACTGTGAATATACAACAGAACGAGGTTAAGTCTGCTTACATGTACAATAAATTGTTTGTTACCTATTTGTTTGATTAAGATCATGAACTATTTCCCTCCCTTCCAACAATCTAGCTTCAGCGTTTTTCGTGACTTGTTCCAGAGTGGAAACCAACTCCTGCAATCTAACTTTAAGCCTAGCTTCTCTAGCTAGTGCTTGCATTAATTCGAATTCAACCCCTTGCGCATGTTCAGCATCGGAATATCCACGCTCCTACAACACGTTCAAAATAAATACTTCAATCCCACGATATTGTTGAAAAACGAACATTTACCCGATTTTGGGACGCTAAAGCTAACAGAGCCTCCGTATCCTTCAACTGGCCTTGAAGATTCTTCAAAGTTGCTGATTGAGCTCTCTGCTGACCCTCCACATATTTGAGTTTGAGTTGCATGGCACTTTTGTCTTTTTCCAAAGCGAAAATTTTTGAAACCAGCTCAGATTTTTCCTCCCTGAGTCCCATTAGTTCCTATAATAGGAAGATTTTGAAAAGGGAATGATGAAGATTTCAAGAATTTTGCTTACCTGTAACAGCACCGCCATTTCAAGGTCCATCTTTCTTGACTCCTGATTGTTCATCGGTTTGGCCGGTATATTTTCAACGTAAGTTGATTCCAGAGCAACAAATGTTCCCTGAATGTTACTCCTTTCTGCTTTAAGTCGAGATACGTGTTCCCTGAGTCTTGTCTCGTGATCAGACGTCCATAATTCACTGCAAGGAAAAAAATGTGGAAAATTTGCAGCTGCTCAACGATTGTAATACATTTACAACGGCCTATATAAATGCCAATTGCGCCGATGTATTGTAATGAGAAAATGGGTTTTCCAACCTATTCCCTCATTTTAGAATAATTATTTTAGTTTTCCTTTTTAAATAATTCTGTTTCGAATTAATTTCCGAGAAATCTTTTCGAATTTCCAATTCAGGATTCCGACATCGTTCGGAATTGTAAACATACCGCACCGTTTTTATTCCGTTTTTATTCCCTAAAAACGATGTCACACCGTATAAAACATCCTGAATTGGAAGATAACCGAGTTTTTTTGTTCGCTAGCACAGATAAGTCGAAATTAAGACGTTTTCATCGACGCAAAATTACCGAATTTCGACTGTCGGGCACATCTGATTTCCGCACCCCCCCTGTGGGTATAAAATCAGATGTTCCCCCGCAGGCCACTTCACTTACGATTTTCACTTGTGATTAGCTTACTGCCGCTTTGCGATTTTTCCGTATTTGACCACCGATTAGCCGCCGAGTATTTTTCTAGAACTCACAAATTTTGTTTTAGTTTTCTTTTCGGGAGAAATTTTAGAAGAAGTTTTTTTTTTAAGTTATTATATTTTTCTACTGTTCTTTCTACTCTCTTGTGAGTGCAAGTGGCCAAGCCAAAGGTAAGACGACACGCCGTTATTTGCTTTTATATTGGAACTTCAGCCTCCTTTCATCCCTTCCTAACCCGGGTTAAGTTCCACCCCTATTGCTAAAGCACCCCGCTGGCGTGGACACTCAGGGGGTGCGGAGGCACTTTGGAGTGGCGAACCCTCTTCCCTTCCCCGTTGTTTCGACGCTCACTTCGGTTGCTATCGAAGAACCCCGCTGGCGTGGACACTCAGGGGGCGAAGAGCGCAACTAGGGGTGAGCTGTTGTGAATCTGTGCCGTCTTTCATCCCCACACCTGGCTGAAGACCCGATATCTGTCCGTCAAGTGTACGTCTCAGGTTCTGGCTGGCGAACAAGTCCGTTAACCCCGTATAACGCTTGAGATCGGATCCCGTGCTATTCCGTCCGTCTTGTCCGTCTCTCGAATCACTGTAAAATTTAGTAGTAGTGCTATTTGTGTTCCCCTTTTCGACGAATAAAAGTTGTATACGTTGATTCTGCCTATCATTGTGCGTCGCTAACACCCTAGACACCAGGGAGCCCTGTCTCCGGCTAGTAGCTGCCAGGGTAGGTTTGCTATTCTCCCTTAAAGAATAGCTGGCGCTCGAGTCCGTCGAGGAAAACCCCGTTACAAAAATGGCGCAACGAGCAGGGACCGTTCAGAATCTACCAGGAAACAACTGCGGTGAGAGACACTAACCGGACAGTGAGTGAATTCCCGAAACAGTGAGTAAAACCTCAGAACAGTGAGTAACTATTCCTTGAACGGAAAACTGTGAAAAATAAACTTGAACTGTGTTTTATTCCCTGCCTTTCTGTATTGAACTGTTATACTGTGAATTGAATTGGACTATATTTTGAAAATTTTCCTACTGTTGAACCCCGTTGAAAATAATTTGTGATTATTCTTTTTGCCGATTACTGTATTGAGTTGTTGAACACTGAACTGTTATTCCGCCGTTATATCAGTGAAAATTATTTCCGATTTCTAATTGCATATTTCTGATTTATTGAATTGAACTGTTTTAATTTCACATTTAAGGTGAGCTAATTTCCGGACTTTGAAAAATTGAAAATTTATTGTCGCAATTGGTAAAATTTAATAGGTGTGATTTACCTATCGGTTCAATAGGGAATCACCTATTACCTGTTGATAACCTATCTACCTGTTTTCTATTTTCTTTTGACCTGTACTGTTGAAACCTACCGATTATTTCTGATTTTTCTGAAAACTGAAAGTCAATTATTGTGATTTATTTTCTGGCTATTGAACTTTGAAGACTTTTTGGAAATTTAACCTGTGCGTTTTGGTGCTATTCGAATTTCAGGAAATTTTTTCGGACTATACGAAGTGACTTGCGATTGTGTGCGGCATTTCGCGAATATTTTCGGACTTTAGTGGGACTGATTGAATTTTTTTTCTCGAGTAACGTTGGACTTTGAAAATTTTTGAAATTTTTTTTTGTGATACATCGGGACTTAGATTGTTTTTGGTGCGCCGAGACTTAGACTCTTTTCTGATACACCGGGACTTAGACTTAATTTTTGTTTGGGGTACACCGATACCCACTTTGAACTTAAGTGAATAGGTTGGCTAACGATTAACTTACCGGGTTGGACTTAGAACTTAAACGGATTGTGAAAGACATACCGAGTGTGAAATATTGGTGCGTTCTGAATCGGACTTAGTTAAATATAATATGTCGAACATGGATGTGAACCGGTTACTCAGTGATGAACTTACATTCGAATTACAACTGAGAGGACAATCGATACCCGGTACTGTGATGACTAAACGGAGTCTGCTACGACAAGTGCTTCAGTCTAATGAACCTCTACTACCCCCAACATCATTGAATCCCGCCTCCGAGATTGAGATCTGTCAAAATAAACTAACCGATTTGGTGGAATCCCTTCAGAACTTCAATCATAGTAATGCGGCTAACGAATTTTCGCGAATTTACACCAGATTAATACACATTCAAGGCAGGCTGAACTTTATTGTCACCACAGACACAACACAGTTACAATTGATTGAGCAAATGAAGGCGACTACAGATAAGGCGTTGGAGACACTGGAGGAGCTACGTAGGAAGAGTAATGCTGAACAGCCGCAGACATCCAACCGAGATCACAGGTCTCTTCTGGATGAGGAGGTGCCCAGTTCACCTGGGATGTCACCGATCCAACCGGAGAGGTTATCAAAGGTTGAGACATCACTTATCGACTTAGGAGATGGTGTCGATCCTCCTGCTGTAGTTAATGTCTCACGTACCGGTACACCTGTAAGAAATCCAACATTAGAACGGGTCATGAATGAGACAAGGCAGACATGTAGAGCATTACTACAACAATTACCAGCGATACCTCTCACACAGTCACAGGACTGTGGGACAACGACACCTGAGGGTCCGACACAAAGTAGATGGGTTAATTCCACACGAAGGGTGTCTTTTCCACACTTACCTGCACCGTGGATAAGTTCTGACCGGCCAATTATCACAACACCTGCCAGATCGGAACCGGAGTCTCGATCAACAGTACCAACTGTTCCGGTACACAAATGGAACATCTCCTTTGATGGCACTGGTAGTGTGACCGGATTTCTTGAAGAAGTGGAGAGACTGGCTGAATCCCGTAAAGTGTCCCTGGAACAAGTTTTCGAATCAGTGTATGAATTGCTGAGAAAGGATGCAAGGGATTGGTTCATTCCCCGGAGAGGTACTTTCGAGGATTGGGAGGATTTTAGCAACCAGCTAAAAGAAGCATTTCTGCCAGTTAATTACGAGGAGAATCTGTTGGAGGAAATAAAAAGGCGAACACAAGGCCCTGAAGAAAAGTTGCTTCTATATGTTACCCGGATGCAGAACTTATTCCAGAAACTCACCTATGCAAAACCATCCGAGGTGGAGCAGATCCGGCTTATCCGACAGAGGTTGATCCCGCCCTTACAACAAGCCTTGGCCTTCCAGGAGACCAAGACTTATGATGAACTTCTCCGTAAGGGAAAAGTTTTCGAACTGGTCCAGTGGCAGATGAGCCAGTACACCCGGCCACCCTCCAAACCAGGTTTCGTGGAAGAACCTCACCTGACGTACAGTCCCCGTCAACTGAGCCGATACCAAGCGAGCTTTTCTATGGATACCGGAGAACAGGTTCGCCAAACAACTGATCACAGGGAATCGGTCCCGCCGTCACCAGCCAACCAGACACGACTTTCTCCGCCGAGGGAAAGCCGTCCAGAGCCACCCAAGTCCAGAGAGTCAATAGCCCAGCGACAGGAATCACACCGTACGACTTCTGGAGACAGGTCCGAAGGTCGATCCAGACCTGCAACACCGCCACCCCGCCGTCCAGCCGAAAATAGCCCCGCTGACCGGACTGAACCACCATCAGGGAGGAGAGTGTCCTTCCAGACACAATGTTTCCGATGTGGTGGATATGGCCACATGCGTCGAGAATGTCGCGGGCCACCGAAGGTCTTCTGTTCCCGATGCCAGAGGGAAAACATTCTCTCACGAGACTGTCCGTGTTCGGGAAACTGAAGGGGAGATTGGAGGCGGAGTCGACCACATCTCCCGGAATCTTGACTCCACTGGCACCGACTACCTGTAATGATAACCGTCCGTTAGTAGAGGTCAGAATAGCCGGCAAACACTTCCGAGCACTGATAGATACCGGAGCGACCAGGAGTTTCTGCAGTCAGGCCGTATCCGATCAGTGTGAAAGTAAAGGAATCACAGGACAAACAATGCACAACAGTTTCGCCGTAATAGCGAACGGACAAACCACCGTCACACCGAAACTGTACACCACCACCGTGCAAATTTCCGATTACACACTGCCTGATTTGAAATTCTTACTGGTACCAAACTTACCGGTTGACATTATTCTGGGGATGGATGTTCTGTCGACTTTCAAGTTTTCCGTAAATCTCAGTACCGCCGAGTGCTTTCTGGAAGGCCGTCTGATCTCGAAACCGATGACTCCTGTCGAAACCACCGCAGAGGTTCACACCGTCGAAGAACACCTGTTGGAGTTGACGGAGTCTCAGAAACAGGAGCTGGAGGAATTTCTGAAAGAAGAATTAAAGAAGTTTGAAGACCTATATGGTACAACCGACCTGATTGAACATAAGATCAAACTGAAACCGGGCACCGAACCGATCAAACAACGATACCGACCGCTAAACCCGAAAATGCAGGAGATCTTCAATCAGGAAGTAGACCGTATGCTGGCTGAGGGAGTGATTGAACCCTCCAAGTCACCGTGGAGTTCACCGGTAGTGTTGGTCAGGAAGAAAGACGGAAAATACCGTTTTTGCATCGACTTCCGTGCCGTCAACCAAGTGTCTGTAAAAGATGCATACCCGTTGCCGTATATTTCTGGGATTCTGGATAAACTGCGTAAGGCCAAGTACATTTCCACACTGGATCTGAAACAAGGATACTGGCAGATACCGTTAGCAAAGGAAAGCCGTCCGATTACTGCCTTCACAGTTCCAGGAAGGGGATTGTTCCAGTTCACCGTCATGCCGTTTGGTCTTCACGCTAGTCCAGCCACATTCCAGAGATTCTTAGACACCGTTATTGGCCCAGAAATGGAACCGGAGGCGTTCGCTTACCTGGACGACATAGTTGTCCTGGGGGAAACTTTCGAGGAACACCTGGAGAACTTAAGAGAAGTATTCCGGCGGTTGAGAGAAGCCAATCTTCGTCTCAATCCCGAAAAGTGTGACTTTGTGCGAAAATCCCTAAAATACCTAGGACATGTCGTTACCTCCGAAGGAATCCGTACCGACCCGGATAAAGTTTCCTCTATCGTAGCATTCCCAGCGCCGAAAACTATCCGTGAATTGCGCCGTTTTCTGGGAGTTGCTAGCTGGTACCGCCGTTTTATAGAGAACTTTTCCGATGTCGTTGCACCGTTGACTCACCTGTTAAAGAAGAAACCACGTTGGAAGTGGGGTGAGGAACAACAAAAAGCGTTCGACCTCCTGAAACAAAAGCTGACCGAATCACCTATACTGGCCTGTCCGGATTTCAATCAACCGTTCGTCCTGCAAACAGACGCCAGTGACGTAGGCCTTGGAGGAGCCCTGACCCAAGTTCTTGATGGAGAGGAAAGGGTGATCGCCTATGTCAGCCGTACCTTGAACACCGCCGAAAGAAATTACTCTGTGTCCGAAAAGGAATGTCTCGCCATTGTTTTCTCAATAGAGAAACTGCGACCATACCTGGAAGGATTTCATTTCACCGTAATTTCCGACCACATGAGTCTGAAATGGCTGAATTCCATCAAGTCACCGTCCGGAAGAATTGCTCGATGGGCCGTTTTCCTTCAGCAATTCGACTTTGAAGTCCAATACCGGAAAGGTGCCCTGAACAAAGTCGCCGACAGTCTGTCCCGAAACCCGTTACCGTCTGTAGATTCCGTATGCCTGGCCGACGTCGAAGTTCGCTGCAGTTGGTACAACAAAAAGCTCCAAGAGGTACAAAGAGACCCAGAAGATTTCCCGGACTTCGCCGTTGAGGATGGGAAACTGTATCGTCACTTCTGGGACTCTTCCGACTTTACTGAAGTTGGATCCGGACAACCATGGAAGCTCTGTGTACCCACCGAACAACGACTGGAGGTCCTGAAAGAAAATCACGATTCGGAATTAGCTGGTCACCTGGGAATCTCCAAAACCATCTCTCGGCTAGCCCGGAATTATTACTGGCCAGGGATGTTCAGAGATGTCGCAAAATACGTAAGAAACTGCCCATCCTGTCAAAGGTACAAGGTACCACAACAGAAAACGCCTGGAAAAATGCAACCACATAGAATGACTGATGCACCGTTCCAAGAGGTCTGTACAGATGTGGTTGGGCCACTTCCCCGTTCCAAGAAGGGAAATTCTTACGTAGTGGTGATGCAGGACCGTTTCACGAAATGGGTTGAATGCCGTCCGTTGCGGAAAGCCACCGCCAAAACCGTTTATTCAGCCCTGTACGAACAAGTTATACTCCGATATGGCTGTCCGAAGCTGGTGATATCTGACAATGGGGTACAGTATGACAGTAGACTGTTCAAAAACAGTCTCCGAGAGCTGAACATTGCTCACCGTTTCACCCCTCCGTATACACCACAGTGCAACGCCGTAGAACGAGCCAATCGTACGTTGAAAACTATGATAGGTCAGTTCTGTGAAGCCGACCACCGTACATGGGATGAGAAATTAGGTGAACTAACTTTCGCCCTGAATACCGCAAAACAAGAATCTACAGGGTTCACACCGGCATTCCTGAACTATGGAAGGGAATTAACAGTTCCAAAGGCAATCTACTCGTCAAACACCCAAGACGAAGACCCCGAGGAGACAAACAGAAGCCCAGAAGAAAGTAGAGTAAATCTTACTCACCGTACAGAACAAATCCGTCATCTTCAGGAGGCCTATGAGTTTGTCAATACCAGGTTGTACCGTGCATTCGAGCAGCAAGCTCACCATTACAACCTCCGTCGAAGAGAAGTTCGTTTTTATGTCGGTGATAGAGTTCTGCGCCGTGCTAATCCGCTGTCGTCCGCCGTGGATAGCTTTGCAGCCAAGTTGGCTCCGAAGTTCTCTGGTCCGTATACCGTTGTGAAAGTGATTTCACCCGTTGTTTATGACCTGAAAGATGACAGTGGTAAGAAAATCACCAATATTCATGTAAAGGATTTAAAACCGTTTCATCCGTCAGATTGTTAGTGAGTATACCGTATATAACCGTTTAGAATATCTACCAAACTCACCATTTGGTCCCGTTAATGACCGTAATCAAAATAAACAGTACCGTTATATTACTGATCACCGATAATAAATGAGATACATCTGTTCTGTCCGTCTCTATTTCACCCCTTTATTACCGTTAAAAATAATATTCATCACTGTAAATAGGTTAGTAATGGGGTACTACCCCTGCTTTCACCGAATAAGTGCCCAGGTGAGTGAAATAGAGCCTTATACTTGTATCTCCTTATTAACTGACAAAATGTACTTACCTATATTTCCGCGATTCCACCATAACCGCTAGATCTAACCTGGTCTGCCAGTGTTGGAAGATTCTGTTCCGTACAGTTTTGTTTGTTCTGAGCAGCTTTATTGCCACCAAACAGGACCGTCTGACTGTCATCCGGTGGGTAAGTGGTATCCCACACACCTACAACAGAAAATTCCGTTAATTCAATGGAAAAACAGGAACCGTAACAGTTAATTCAATTTTTCTGTATTATTTGTGAGACCGATAATAACAAGTGAGATACACCCGTCCTGTTTGTCTCTGTTTCACCCCTGTGACACTGTTAAATACAATAACCGAATAGAAAATAGCAATAGAAGGCTGACACCGCTTACACCGATATTACAAACTGGCCTGAACGGTAAGTGAAATAGAACAGTATATTTGTATCTCCTTATTAACATTACCGACCGTACTTACCGTCTCTTCCGAAATTTCACCGTACACCCTGTCATCCCTCTGCTCCAGGATATCAATATACTAAATGCTTTTCTCTCATTTTTATGCAACCTACAACTGCTGCTGACTCCAACACTATTGGGGAATTGCACCACCGTCACATGGGGAGCCAACGACGCTGTCTGGTATTCCAAACTACCCTGGTTCGATGATATTGGTAACTGTTAACCCCCATGACATGTGCCCGGAGCCGGCTTTGCGAAGTCCACCCTAAAATGGTTCAGAAATAACACAACGAATGACAAATCGAAATGGTACTCACTTTGAAGATTCCGTCCTGCACTGTTTCCACTATTTTCCGGCATTTCCTTCACCGATGGAAATGGAAATCGAAGTTTGGAACCACCCAGCGAAGTTTGACAATTCAACTTTGGAGGTTAGCTGATAGAACATAGAGCTTCGACAGCACCATTGAAGCGGACATACGTCAACGCGGACCATAGAGTGGGAGTAACCGAGATAGCATTAGCCACCTGGAGTAGATTAGGTGAACTTGTTAATTGTAAATCCGATCTCAATCGTCTTGCCGTGAATAGTCAAACCGTTAACCGGACTTAGTAGATTTCACCGTGAAAAATTTAATCCCCTATTTCATCGTGGATTCAATTTTTCAACCGGAGACGAGGGGATGTAATGAGAAAATGGGTTTTCCAACCTATTCCCTCATTTTAGAATAATTATTTTAGTTTTCCTTTTTAAATAATTCTGTTTCGAATTAATTTCCGAGAAATCTTTTCGAATTTCCAATTCAGGATTCCGACATCGTTCGGAATTGTAAACATACCGCACCGTTTTTATTCCGTTTTTATTCCCTAAAAACGATGTCACACCGTATAAAACATCCTGAATTGGAAGATAACCGAGTTTTTTTGTTCGCTAGCACAGATAAGTCGAAATTAAGACGTTTTCATCGACGCAAAATTACCGAATTTCGACTGTCGGGCACATCTGATTTCCGCACCCCCCCTGTGGGTATAAAATCAGATGTTCCCCCGCAGGCCACTTCACTTACGATTTTCACTTGTGATTAGCTTACTGCCGCTTTGCGATTTTTCCGTATTTGACCACCGATTAGCCGCCGAGTATTTTTCTAGAACTCACAAATTTTGTTTTAGTTTTCTTTTCGGGAGAAATTTTAGAAGAAGTTTTTTTTTTAAGTTATTATATTTTTCTACTGTTCTTTCTACTCTCTTGTGAGTGCAAGTGGCCAAGCCAAAGGTAAGACGACACGCCGTTATTTGCTTTTATATTGGAACTTCAGCCTCCTTTCATCCCTTCCTAACCCGGGTTAAGTTCCACCCCTATTGCTAAAGCACCCCGCTGGCGTGGACACTCAGGGGGTGCGGAGGCACTTTGGAGTGGCGAACCCTCTTCCCTTCCCCGTTGTTTCGACGCTCACTTCGGTTGCTATCGAAGAACCCCGCTGGCGTGGACACTCAGGGGGCGAAGAGCGCAACTAGGGGTGAGCTGTTGTGAATCTGTGCCGTCTTTCATCCCCACACCTGGCTGAAGACCCGATATCTGTCCGTCAAGTGTACGTCTCAGGTTCTGGCTGGCGAACAAGTCCGTTAACCCCGTATAACGCTTGAGATCGGATCCCGTGCTATTCCGTCCGTCTTGTCCGTCTCTCGAATCACTGTAAAATTTAGTAGTAGTGCTATTTGTGTTCCCCTTTTCGACGAATAAAAGTTGTATACGTTGATTCTGCCTATCATTGTGCGTCGCTAACACCCTAGACACCAGGGAGCCCTGTCTCCGGCTAGTAGCTGCCAGGGTAGGTTTGCTATTCTCCCTTAAAGAATAGCTGGCGCTCGAGTCCGTCGAGGAAAACCCCGTTACAGTATCTTTATAAATATTCAATTGAAGCAAATATTGAGAAATCTTGTTGAACTAGTTTATCAAAAAGGAAGCAGTATTCTTGTTTTGTGAGTTTGCTGGAAGACCAGCTACTGTCTCAATTCACACGTGGGGGTGCTTCAGAATAATACCACTTACTTATCCATTTTAGATCCATCATAAACGTGATTCTGCCAAGGCGACAGCAGCATATCAGATGACACCTCGTAAGAATCGAGGTAAGAAAGAAGTTGTTTGGCAACAGTTTCTGCAGCACTTCTGTTCTGGATGGATTCGGCGTTACCTTCGTTTAATGCTAATTCAGTCTCAAGTAGAGCCAACAGTACGTCGTAGGCTTCTATGGCACGATCGGTCACTCCTAACGCTAAACGTAATGCTACAGCATTAGACTCGTATTTACCACATAACAAGGCCAATCTGGGAAGAAGAAGAAATATAATTGTCTACGTACTCATGGTCCAATAAAAATCGTGAACTCATGCCACATCTACATTTTCAATGCGTCTTATGAATGTTGTATAGGATAGTAGGCAAACAAATTAAATTACACATGACGCTCAAAATGATCAAAGGCTTATTGGAAAAGCCCAATATGGCTGACAAAAATTGGGCGAACGGATGAATAGATTCCCTTACGTACCTATCACAATGAGCTTTCGTTTCTGACAACGTGAGCACCAGAACGTTATTCTGCGCCCTGGCATGTTCTAACTTCGTGTAGAGCTGTCTTAATTCTATATCGACCGCTGTCTTTTCATTTTGCGTATCACAATGGCGGAGTATGTCTCCAACGATATGTTCAGCTACTGCAGTCGTCAGTTCTGAGTTAGCCACCTCTGACGAATTTGGATCCTTGATTCCATTCGCGCTTCTTTTCAGCTTCACCCTTTCAGCCACTTTTGAAACGGGCGTTGACACCGTGGAGTTCTGCTTGTTCTTATGAATTGGAACTGTAAAAGAGACAGAAATGATTTTTTTTTTAACATAATAAGATGAACAAAATTTTAACTGGGAGAATAAAACCTTCTATTCATTGAGGTGTGAATGAAGTTTAATACTGTGAGATCTAAGACATATCTGGATCTTAGCAAAACTATGCCAAACTTTCTTACTGGATTCTTTACAGGGCACTGTCAACTCAGGGAGCACCTAATAAGGATGCGCTAGCAGAAACAGATGAGTGTAGATTCTGTGGTTAGGAGAATGAAACTTCAGATCACCTGGTGCCTTGCTAACCTCCATGAAGCCATACTGGAGTTCATTTAAAACCCAATTTCAACAGAAGAAGATTCGGCAAATCATCCCACAATAACAAGAACTTTAAGAGTTGAAGAATATATTGTAACGCCACTCGACCACACGTGGCAGAGCATTGAGTATTGAGGGTTTACTCAATGGTAAAGTCATGCCATGTCGGAGTGCATGATGACAATGATGAATCGAATCGTTGTCGTACTAATTGTGTAGAAATTCATCATTGGTAATGTTTTGTATCTTTAAGGCAATAAGCCCATCATGACAACTTACCGATATTGCTAAATTTGATATCGATCCTGGGGGAGGACTCCTGAAAGGATTTGCAGTCCACCTCGATGTGAGATTCCGGCGAATCCAGGTTCTTGCTCGCGTTCGTCATCTCCTCTATAATCTCATCTTTGGCGATGGCATATTGGGCAAGTTTGTACTGTGCATCTTGAAGTTGACATTTCAGACGGTTTATTTCCTGCTTGAGCGGCTCAACATCCGGCGATGGCGTGGATTCGTTCTGTTCGTTATTGGAGGAGTTAAGTTTTGGCTCGGGAAGTTCCGACGGGCTATCAGCTAGCTGGAAGCGGAGGATGCCAGGCCGTTAAAAAGAACCTTTTTTATTATTATCCCGATACTCACATGTATCCTGTTATCTAGGTCGGACGAATCCGGCTCTAGGGGCTCCAATTCGCTCACCTCTAGAGGGCAGGTGACTGACTCGTCGTGGACGCTCGTACAGGTCTCTAAAAAGAAAAAAATGGGGCTGAATAATAGAATAAATCGATAGGTTGTTCGGCGGGATTGTAAAAAGTGTACAGGATACTCCTGTTGTTTTTATTCGTAAAAAAGAAGAGGAATAGACTCTGTTACGAGATTGAATTCGTAACTTAAGTATTGGCGCACTGGTTTTTGTTTTTTGTACTGATATCATCATGGCTGAAGGCAGAAAAAGAGGAGCCGAATTTCCTGCTAATGACAAAGTTCATTGAATGGAAACACCATACGATTCTTAAGTCAGATAAGAATCGCAGCTTATTCTCTACATTTGCATTTATTTCGGATGCATCCCCCCTTTGTTAATCCCACACTCATTAACAAGTTTTAACGAGCATATACATACCTGATATTTCATCTTCCTCAGCAATTGCCAGTGTTCTTTGATGGTGGAGTTTTCGAGTCAGTTCAGCAATTACCGAATGCAATTCAGTTAGCTGTTCCTCATACCTCTGAGCCTGTTCGTCCAATTGTTGTTGAAGACGTTCCTGTAATGAACACAAAAGTTTAGATTACCTACTTATAATTGTGATTGTCAGAAACTTCACATGTGGATTTATTGACAATACAGTGGCCCAAAGCAATTTTATCTCTGCAAAAACTGCTTTAGGATTCTGATTTTTTTTGTTTTTTATGGATTATTCAATGAATTTTAGTTCTTTTATCAATATTATCTGATTATATACTCTGTTGTCATTTACCCCAACTTTGTTGGTTTGTTGACACAAATTCTAGGAGCATGATAAAATATATCTTACATTATATTCGTTGAGTATAATAACCATTTGAAGCAGGGCTGGATAGACTAATACACTCCCCTAGACTATTAATAGTTTGGCCCTCCATTATTTGCATTAAGTGAATGATTAGAGTAACCATTCGAATTTTTACAGAAGTTGCCTTTTGCAAACTTCTACAATATTAACTCGAAATCACTGAAACCTCTACACAAGAAAAATGTACTTGGTTCACAATAATGAACCTAGATTGAATAAATTCATGAATTGTACCTTTTAACTGACTAACACTGAAATTAATCTATATCTCTTCAATTCTCTTGGCAATACAAATTTTTGTGTTGAGGAAAATAAAAAACAACGGTTTACACTTTACCAATAACTGAATATGAAATTAATCAATAGAATGATATTTTTAATATCATTATTGGGTAACAAGAAAAACTTTTAACCACTGAAAATATTTCTTCTAGATCATGGGAAAAATAAGAGATTTCAATAATTTTATAATTTTTTTGAGTGCGTACTAATTTTTGTTTATAAAAATTTTTTGCTTTGTAATTTTGCATCACTTTCCCTAAAAGAATGACTTCACTAGTCCTCTTTCCCCATGAAAATTGTTTCAGAATTTCTCCTGTGGATTCTAACATATTGGACAATTTGTATTTCAATAGTCACGTTAGAATTGCCATACAAATTAAATCATTACAAGCAGGAACTTTCGGTGTCAGATGACAATTATTAATAATAATTAATAATACTTTCTTCAGATGCTTCTTTTTTCTTTGCTCAATAGTCCCCGTGTCACAAAAAGCAAACTGGTCAACAGAAAGAAGAATTTTGAATGGCTACGAGAAGAATAATCCAATCTTTCCCTATGTTCGGTCATATTGCTAGGGTAATTATTCCATTTAGCAATTTGCATCGCAGCAGCGTCACAACGAAAACCAATTTATTGCTCAATCGTTACATTGCTATCCGCATCCAATGATATAGGTTGGGTTGGGGCAGGGTTCTAGGTCATCAGATGGAAAAATCGATTTCCATAGGTCAGGGTTGAATCCGGAGGCGATTTTAGGGGATGCGGTCTACACAATATCTCTTAACCGTGGTAATTGAAGAATCTGAAGGTATTATTCCATGAGGGAATTTTATATAAATTCGTGTTTCCGGTGGGATTCTATAATTGTGCAGAGGTTAGGAAACAATTCATTTTCCCTCAAGTATCCTGGCTTTTCGAAATTTTGAATAGGATTTTAAAATGTATAATACCACCCATAAATTACAAATTAGGACCTCTTAAATATAGGTAACAGTACATTTATGGGAAATTTATAGCCACAATAAATACACTTATAGCTTATAGCCCCAATTGAACAGGGACCACTAAGCTTTCATCAGTATTTTAGGAAAATTTGCTTCAAGATGTTTATTTTGATCAGATACCAGAGTATGTTCAGTTGATATTCTTACTGTTTTTTTTTTCAGAAAGGAATGAAAGATGACAAAAGACCTGAGTAATGAATTTCTTTATATTTTCATCAACGATTCGTTTCTTTTTATGGAGGAACAGACCAAAAATTCGAGGAGGATCTCATTCTCATCGTTTCCTTTGATCCTGAAACGTTCTACCGAAACCGAATGGAAATTATAGTAGACCAACCTAACAAGTTTGAGGTTTAATGGCCCACAATTTTCCATTATCAACCAATAAGAATAAATCAGAATTAACTACTTTGAAGTTTGGACCACTCTGACTGCATCCTACATTGGACAACAATATCATGACTACAAAAATGAAATACGAGTGAAATTTTTGAGTGAATTTAAGGCAGAATGGGAAAATGCGAGCAATAAGGGTGTAACGGGGAAAAGTTTCATCGAAAATATATGTCCTTTTTATTCCTTTCTCCTTTATAACCAATATACATCCCCATTTTCATGAGAGATGATGGAATGGCAATCTATTTTCTGTATTTTCGAAGTTATATACGCAGGTGAATTGAATTCAGTTCGCTCAACATGTACCCATTGTAGAGACTCTGTGTTTTTAGTTAGAGGAAAAGAGAAGTTATTCTATTTTATAAGAAGCGAGTCCTCTGTAAACAAGTAAGATCAAAGCAGACGAAAAGCATGCTCACGTATGAGCCTCAGCCCAAGAAACCATGGAATTTCATTCACGTAATTCTCATATAAATTGATCTCGAACTATGCTGACATTGTATTTGGGCTACTTTTTAAAATTAATAACGAAGTCGTGATGATTAATTTCATATGGACATAAACATCTAAAGATTATTGTATGTATAATTTTATACCTATATTGATTTCAAGATTTCCGAAATGATCTTATGGTTAATGGTTTTTTACTAGCATTCGCATAAAATTTTACTGATACAGGGTCCGGCAAAAAAACCTCCCTGATTTCAATAGGCATTTGCAAAAAGAATAAGAAACATACAGAGCAATTACTTATATTTGTGAATAGCCTATATGATGCCATTTTACATCACTTACTACACTTTACTTGGTTTTGAAAATTATGTCTGACAGTTCCACATAAGTGGAAGTGGGCTTCATCAGAAGAAAAACAGACAAACAGGGTCAGCAGTTAAAAGAAAACCAACTGGCCGACCTCATACTGCAATAACACCGGAGAATGTGGCGCGAGTGAGAACATCCATCCAACAGTCTCCAAAGCGTTCAGCGGTTAAACATGCAGCTGCCCTGGGATTGTCAGAAAGGAGTGTAAGGAGAATTCTGCATAAAGAACTTCATCTGCATCCCTACAAAATAATGGTTGCACATAGGTTGTCTGAAGAAGATTATGCAACTCGCACGGCTGCATGTGATGACATTTTGCAAAACATTCCCCCAGATGCTGTGTTCATTTCTTCTGATGAAGCCAACTTCCACTTATGTGGAACTGTCAGACATAATTTTCAAAACCAAGTAAAGTGTACTAAGTGATGTAAAATGGCATCATATAGGCTATTCACAAATATAAGTAATTGTTCTGTATGTTTCTTATACTTTTTGCAAATGCCTATTGAAATCAGGGAGGTTTTTTTGCCGGACCCTGTACTTAATGAATCAGTGAAGAAGTAATCCTAAGCCAAAATACACAAAAATTTTATGTCTGTTGATTTTGGTTAGATAAGATTGTTCATATCGAATAACTCAAGAAGGAAAGAATGTTTTGAAATATCTCAAGCCCACAAGAATATATTATGAGGTGCTTTTGAGCTTCTTGGAGTATTGTAATTTTTTTCTGAACGAAAATTAAATCTACTTAGAAATGTGGACACGGATCTTTCAAACTGAATCGTTTCAAAATATGGAGGAATTTATAAGGCATTTATATATGATATGAAAACATAAAGCAACATAATAATATGTCAAAAAATAACCTGGATTTTCACCATCTCTAGTTTGAACTTATTTCCTCCACGGATTCCTCAAACGAGCAAACTTAAATTCTGATCAAATTAGGATCACACTGAGTGATGGATGGTTCTCAAGAGATGTTGCAGATTTCGCCAAGCGTGGGCTATCCAAACGATAATAAATCCAGATAAAGAAGAACTGACTCAAGCCAGCGTTGCCAAAGAGATTTTCCAACGAACTGATTCATAAATTACGAGGAGTAATTCCGATAGTAAGACGACATTGTTGTAGTTCTAACACTGCTGTTATGGTGGAAATAGATAGACACTGATTAGAAGGTATTGAAACAGAGAAGAGTATGAACGAAGGGGTTATGAGAATAATGAACAGAGGCACATTTCCATATGAACTCGTAGAAGCGTTTTGTTGTTTTGCTTCCATCCTCCTTCTTGCTTTGTAGGAGGTTTTAGTTTACTCAGTTGTAGTCTTTGATTCGAAAACTAAACCGTCTCTCTAGATTCATCGTGATACCTACTTCATTTTCAACATTATCTTCACATCTCATTTATACATCTTATGGGTCGAGATATTGTTGATTGGTACAAAGTTATGTCTCAGGAAATTGTGTAACTTCGAGAATATTTCCTGAAAAAGGCTGCTTCATCAGAACTTCATCGAGTAGCTTGTTAAGCTGATAATTCTACCCCGTTAAAGCTGCAAGGATCATTAGAAATCGCCGAACACTCTACTCTGCAGAAAGCAAATAGTAAGTAAATATACTGCTACAGAAGAGTTAGGGATATCGTATTCAATCGTTTTTAAAAGTATGTAATCTTAGAGAAAATCGCTGTAAAATCATTTAAAACTCAATAACAACTTGAATCGATCCAATAAAAATCAGTATGAGACATTTCTTCAATCTGGTCGCCTTTTTTCTGAAGTTTGGCTCTTTGCATATGCTTCATGAATGTTCTTATTTTGAAATGAAGTCAGTTTATCAACGGCTTCGATTTGAAACTAATTTTCTGAAAATGCCAAGACGTAAATTAACAAACGCTGGGGCTAATAGGGCTATCCGGAATGCTACAGGGCTGGACTAACACAGGTTTTTGTAGCGGAAAGGCTCCAAGTCAGCCACATTGTGATATCTCGACTTTGGAATAGGTTCAGGGAGACAGGTTCCGTGTTGGAAAGACCAGGGCTTGGTGGGCGACGAAAAACAACACCTGCTGAGGATCGTTTCATCACCGTTTCGGCGATCTACGTGTAGAATGCTACGGAATACTCTTCAAAATGCAGATGGGGTCCAAGTTTCCATCAAAACCATCAGACGACGTTTGGGAGAGGTGAATCTAGGTTCTAGACGTCCATTAAGGGGAGTTCCATTAACACGTGACCATAAGCGTCAAAGACTGGAATGGACAAAGCAACATATCAATTGGAACGATCAATGGCGTAGTGTCCTTTTCACTGATGAATCCAGATATGGACGATTTTCAGATTTTCGAAGAATAAGGGAATGGACAATCCCATGCATACCCCGTAATCGTCGCTATGTCCAAGAAGTCCATCCATTCCGAGGGGGTAGTGTTATGGTATGGGCCGGGATATGTTTCAACGGGCGCATAGATCTACACATTTTTTCTGGGAATATGACCGCCTTACACTATAGGGAGCATGTCATTGACAATGTTTTGCCAAATTGTCACGCTGCTATTGATGGAACTTTTCAATTTCTAGACGATAACGCTAGACCGCACAGTGCAGCCATAGTTGAGAATGCACGCGAGGACCTTGGTATTCCACATTTACCAATACCTCCGCACTCACCAGATTTGAATTGCATAATCATCAACCTACCCCAGAATCCTTAAATGATCTGAGAGAGCTTCTGCCCCGTTTATGGAACCAAATTCCTCAAGGAAAGTTCAACAACCTCGTGTGTAGTATGCAAAGAAGATGTCAAGCTGTTATTGATGCCCGTGGAGGCCATACATTGTATTGATAGTCTTCAAAATGCTTGAATTCTTTGGGAATAAAATTACGTTATTTTACTCGATTTTTCTGTATACGCTGACGCTGCAGACCTACAGGCTGAAATTAATTTGCAACTTGAAATCATATTAATATGAATTTTCATCACAAAAATCTTATTATTACTATATTTTTTTGCAATTTGAGTCAATATCCCTAACTCATGTGGAGCTGTTTAATTGATTTAACAAATTTTTATTACCCAAAAAACTAACAATATCTAAAAGGATTCCTGAAAACTTGTTTTTAGCTACGTTCATAATATTTTTCAACGAAGGTGATATTGAGGGAATACTTCCACATATAATGGTGAGATTTGTACGATAATAAACAATCCAACAGTCGATTCAGGAGAACATATTGGATGCTTCGGTGAAAATATTGCGCTGGCATTTGTCCAGCAGAGTTTTATATAGGCTATGCCTTTCTATTGTAACAGCATCGAACATGAACCATGAAAAATATTTTCAATAATCGTCAGATTCACATTATCGCTCATACGTAGTTCAATCAATACCTGAATCACATTGGCAATTTACCTTGTCTAACAACCAGAGAACAATCCCGCAAAGTATAAACAGTCCCAATTCATCAGATTAGAAAATGGATCAAATGGATGTTTTTGTAAAACTTTTTGAGATATTACATATTATGCTCTACTATTGTATAGCCGATAGCGTATATTCCTGTTTGGAATATAATATTTTCAATAATATTACTTTATATTAAAATGTGATAGTAGCAAGCTACTCCACTAACCAATCATCCATTATAACATGATAGACAACCTGCACTTATTAAATTTTCGTTAGAACTTCGAAGTAATGTCTTCTGGTGGTGTTTCCTCGACCGAATTTATGAAACTGCTCTAGGGAAGATTCGGTTCACGAGGGGGAACTTTAAACGGCCAATTTCATACCGAAAAGTCATTAAGGAAGACTCTTCCATCAAAATATGTGCATTGTGTAGTCGTGAATTATCTTGATGGAACGTCCTGAGCTATATTCGGCTCTGAAGAGAATCCGACTTTAGGGGTTTGAATGTTGAACAATACCTTCCTTTAAAGATCGAATTGGTTTAACAAACGTTCATATACGGATTCAAGAATAATATGGCCTTATGTCCAATCAGAAATTGTATGCGATATCTAGGCAAGCTTCAGGTCATCCGATTGTGATTTGAATTTTCACATGCAATATTCATATTTCGTAGAAGACTGATTAAATTCTCTATAGAAAAATGGTTCAACGAATACCAGGAATATGTATAATGCCATTCGATTGTTAGAAGTCTAATCGATGAACATCTAGTGATAGGTGTGTGGGAGGGGGCTATTGAATGAAAAATGCATGTCAAGTCTCTAGGTTCAACGAGCACAATGGTGATTTTGAGGTCGCTCAGACCGTCAATCGTCTGCACTTACGAAAATGAAAGAGAGGATGTGATTACCACGAATGGGTGTGCTGGAATTCTGGAATTGTGAATTGTGAGCTTGGAATAGACGTTACACGAGGCACGTCTAAATTCCCAGTCCAGAATTGGAAGGCAGAATGCATCATACTGCTTGAAATCGGCTTTTCCACACGTTAATTGCGTATTGTATATACCCGATAAAGACCTCCTGTCGTATTGAAGTGAAGTATTGAAACGCATCATCATTATGAATATACTCCATTCACTTTTATAAAAGCACTCGGTTGGCCAAGAAAATTTGACACATTCCACACTATATATACTGCATTCACATTTATTCTAGCAGTCGGTTGGCCATGAAATAATTTTCTCAAGTTTTTGTAACTAGAACGGAGTAAGGTTGGCACTCATGAAATGTCGTTAATGTCATAACGCCGTTGCCACAACTTATATCCATTAATATTACGAAAATGCCGAAAGTAATTGAAAAAAGAGACAGGGTTTCAGAAAGTGCTATTTAGAATTCAGGTCTGCTCTTTCAAATAGTTATACCCTGATATTCTAAAATCCACAATACGTCAGACGGTAGCGAACATATTCAATGTAAGAGAATAGAGAATTTATGTAATGTTTCATCTGAATCAAAACGACTTATGTATATTTCAGCTGAATATTTCCACAATCAGAAAGATTGTGAATGAAGAGGATGACAAAGAATTTCCTTCTATTGGGAGATCCAAAAAAGTGGTGGCATTTGAGAATTTTATGTTTGGGTGAATTAATGCGAAAAGTTTACTACAGGATTTTCGATGAATGTCATCGTAGAATAAGTTCCCGAAAATTGATTTTTCTATTTTTTATTTGACTTGTCCTATACATTGTAAATGTCTTAAGGTACCAATAAATACCTAATTATTATTATTATATCAATGCATTAAGATGAACAGCCACAAATACGCGCCAGTTGTCCTGCCAATTGTTTATTCATGTGAACTTTTTGTTCAAAGGTGAAGTTCATCTTGATTGAAACTTCCTTTAATTCCTTTTACTTATATTGATGCGAGATGATTTTTGTTGAAGAATTTAAGATTCTTGTAATTATCTGTTGATTCCTTCGGGAGATACCCATTCCCAACCACTGCAACATATGCATTTCATCTTCGGGTTAATATTTTTGAAATCTCCAACTGATCTAACGTATTCAAACTTTAGCTAAAGGAGATAACGAACATTAACTCTCCTCAAGCTAGTACATATTATGATATTATACTGATCTCTTGTATTTTCCATGCAAATAACTGGATTTGGTATGCCTTCAATCAGTTTGTATAAACTTCAATTATGTTCGTCACATATTTTCCGAAGAGATTCGACATTGTGATAAAATACGTAATAACAGAAACTTTTACGTAGAACGGGCAACATAGCGTTGATTTAAAACCCAAAAATGTTTTGACAAGCGTCATAACCCACATTTTCGTACTATACAGAGTGAAATGCGTCAAATTTCCATAGCCAACCGACTGCTAAAATAAAAGTGAATGAAGTATAGTACGAAAATGTGTGAGGTTATGACGCTTGTCAAAACATTTTTGGGTTTTAAGTCAGCGCTATTATGTCCATTCAACGTAAAAATCTCAATAATTAAGAAGGTATACGTAATTCAATGTGAAGGATTCGATTTGTATTAGCCAATTTCAATAAACTTTCTTAGCACCAGTTATCATAAACGTTCCTTGAACGATACAATATATTATCCACACAATATTGCAAAAAATGGATTAAAGTTTGCTCAAGACAATATAATGGTGAATAATAGATAAGATAATATTTCCTAGAATTACATACACTGGAAGAGGATGAATTGACTATGTATATATGCCATAAAACTTCTTTTCCTTTCGATAAGAAACAGCTCCTTACATCAAAGACAGTCTAGATCATTGACACAGGCCATGAAGTGAGAATTTCTATAAATAAAACAGGAATTCGTTTTTTGTTGATATCAGAGAATGATATGACTACACATATGACCCTCTGTAGGATGATCTGATGAATAGGACGGTGTGATGAAAGATGAGGATGGATACAAATCGGAAGATGATGTAATGCTTGTATAAACTGAAATTTGATAGTGTTTAATTGTCCTATTTCCTTACTGATAGTTTTTTTTTGTGTTGACGAATTCTAAGTTATTATTTAATAACTGTCGCCATGCGAGATGTATAAAAATCTTCTCTAGTTCCAGGTGACGCATTTTAGTCGCAGAAACTAAGACTAACGATCTGAACGCAACCTCTATGACCCTTCTTAACTAACCAACTCAATAATCTGATCAGTACACCTGAAAATTCACCAGAGGGTAATGAAAATGAATCAGTATAATTCATTAGAACAACCTTGGTGGATGAATTTCAATTCAGAATTCAGGATTGCCAACGGTAGGGCACCAAAAGGGCGGGCCCATTATTTAGTGGCTACTTCCGGTTTCGCCGAGAGCGCTTTGAGAATCCTCCATGAATCGCAAGCAACGCTGCCACATTTTAGTAGCGGATCCTGGACGTTATTTCTGGTCTTTCGAATAGAGCATTTTTGTTGTTAATTCTAAACGTCTTAGGCTAATCGATCTATCATAAGATGGAGAGGTGTGAGATCTGTGTGATATTGGAATGTTCTAGTATCTGATCTGTGACATACAATCATAGAGTTACCTTTTTTTTCGAGAGCTCTCCTCGTACTGTTCTGACTTGCCTTGGCATATCAGACTATTGCCCCATAAGTTATTATTGGTCTCACAATCATGACGTACATCCATCGCATTCTTTTTGGGTTGCATCCCCAAGTCTTACCAGCCAGACTTCTGAACACCCTTAAGGCCTTTACTAACAGTAACCTCAATGAGTTCAGTTCACAGAAGCTTGCTATTTAGGGTTATTCCCAGATATTTTACTTCAGACTACCACTCTCCATTTAGAGAAAGGGATCTCATAGCTGGAAGCTTCCTTTTCCGATGTATTGAGGAAAAACACATCTGAACGAAATTTTTTTCGTCCTACATTGGTCTTGCTTCTACATGATTAAGGCGCTCCTAATTTCCACTGATTGAAAGATCTGTTCCTGCCACTTCTTTCAATTTATTACTGGTTATTGTTGCTGGTATATTCCTATCGTTAATCCTTCAAAGATTTCTGCATCTAGGTTTAGTTTATTGCCATCATTACGGCATTATATTATTCTGGAAGAAGTGTTGATGATTCAAAAATAAAAGGAAAGTCTTAATTCTAGTATTTTTGGATTTTTAATTCTGTTGTTGATGTTTTCTCTTTAAATTGATATTGGAAGTGTCTTTCATGTTCTGAAAATGGCTTGGGCCGAAACATTTTAACACAACAATTAAAAATCCAAGAATACTGGATTTGAGACTTTTCCTTACTTATTTTCTTCAACTCCAGGAGGATGAAGACAATTAATGTTAGATTATTTGGTGAAATGCAGAATTTGGAAGTATTGTTTGGCGTTTATGACTCGATCTCATCCTTTGATCACTCGTTAGGTGGAGCTTAACAAAATTATACCATGCTTGAAATTTTAAGTGTACATATGAATAATCCTGAAGATCTTTCTTCCTCGCACTAAGATTTACTGAAATTCAGAGCAAAATTCCCTGAAATTTTACTCATCTCGTATCTTAAAGATCACAAATTCTTCAATCAAACATAACTTGTGACATTTCTGTTACGATCAATGTATCACGATATGATTTCAGCTCATAAGTTCATTATTTACAAGTTGTTGTTATCCTCAGTCGGTAGGAAGGGATTAGGTATGCATATGTGTTGAGCTTGACGAACGAGAAGACGGTGGGTGCACTTCAGTTTGCTCTAGAGGCAAGTCATAAAACCACCCTCATCTGACACAACGGTTTTCTTATTTTCCTCAGCGTTCGCCTTGCCACGGAAAAAACCGTAACTCAGAAGGTTTTCCGCAATCTTACTTTCCGGCATATCAATAAACCATAGGAGTGATTTATTGTTTCGCCCAAGATACTCCGCACTAGACGAAAGCAGAGCGCCATTTCCTGGAGGAACAACTAATAATTCAATACACCGACGCCCGGGATTTTTTAGCAATCTTTTTTGCGAACCCTTCCGTGATGAAACTTCATTTGGGAAAACCTAACATAATCCCTTTCGAATGGAGATTTTCTTCGATTGCAGGATCTAGGATGAATCGCGAGATTAGGAGAGATTAGGGCGAAATGTGCTTCCTGCAATTACTTCCTGGATTCGCAGACAACTTTAATCCTCAATCTGTTTATAAAATAATCGATAGAGAGGCCATTTGTGAAATTAATAGGTAGCAATTCAAATCGAGTCTAGATTTCGATTAGTGAATACAATATTTGATAAAAGTTGAAAATGATGGAGAAGGATACTCGAGCTCAGTGGCGGCTTGCCAGGGACGGCAGGGTCTGCACTGCCTACCCAGAAATAGGGATCGCACAACTTCAATCATTCTCCTTTACTTGATGATTTTCTGGATCAATGATGAATAGTTCTAATGATTGCAGACCTTCCGTGACTTGAAAACTAAACGAAAAATCTCCCTACACGTACAATGTGAATGTCCTAACTCTTGTCTTTCTAGACAATAGATGGTCATGAAACTGTTGGAAATGATATCGTTAACAGCCGTTTTGCGGTTTCTCCACAGGTCCACGATTTTCGTTATACCGTACTCTGACAGTCGATTCTAACCCCAAACAGCTAAGCTGCCGTCTAGATTACGAGACTTTCAAACATTATTGTGTTACACACAGCAGTTTCAGTTTTCGACGTATTTTGTTCCTGGGAGAACACGGTTTCGCAATACAGAGCCGACTAGATGGGCAGATTACAAAGCGGACTCGTAAAATTATTGCGACAGTTGCTATGAATTCGAATTATGGGATGTTACACTGCTCGCATACAGAATTTCATTTTCTAGTTGGGGATGATTATTAGTAGTGTCCGGATTATATGCAACAAAAGAATTGAAATATGCATGATAGACTGCAGAATATTATGCAACATCGAATAAAGAATCTTTTTTATAGCTAAAAATAACATTTGAAAAGTTTTCAGCAAAGACATCATAGGTACCTTTGTGAGGCAAAACAAATTGGTATTAATTTGAAGCAATTAAAAAGATATGATCAGAGTTTTCTGCATCCTAACCTAAGTTCATTTTCATAAAACGATTCGTATTTTCCTTGCAGCTCTGTACCATGCAAATTGTTTGCAAATTCTCGATTTTTCCTGGGTTGATCATAAACTAGTGAAATCAATTAAGGGACCGGAATTTTTTTCATTTTCGAGTGATTTTCAACAGTCAGTAACTGGTTGTACAGTAAAGTTAAAAGAGGTCAATTGTAACTTCACTCTTCAGATGTTTAGTTTTTGGATCTGAACTTCCAAATCTTTCAGCATAAGCTGTTTCCAAGTAACCTAATGACTACCACCAAAAATTTTTCAAATTTTTATCAGTGCACATCGACTTCTACATGGATCCGATAACTTGTTCATTCAATATCAATTTCTTTTTTCGAAAACCATTATGACGTCTTCTCGCTGAGTTATCGCAATATATGTGAAAATATGTCGTTGATTATCAACATCTCAGCAAACAATGGTTGCACAGAAAATTGAAAATGGATTTCAGAAAGCTGAAATAATTCTCTAAATATCGTTTGAAAAAATTAACAAATTTCTGTTCTTCACATGAATATGAGAAAGCAAAAAAAGGGGTTTTTGTGTTGTTTTTGCAAAACCAAGCGACCAACAAAAATTGTCGAGGAAACTACTAATGTTAAGTATGCCCTTGTTTGAAAAAATATTGAAAAACGTTTAATCCTGTAAACGCCTCCAATCTGGAATTAAAGTTGTGTATTCAATCACTCAAAATATTTTTAGAAGTGCAAAATGACTCATACTCACTGTGTTAACTTGGAAATATTCGAATATGGGTGATATGCATTTATTGTTTCTGGCAAAAGTTCAGCCATCCCAATGATAAAACCGTCAATTTCCTATTTCCGAATATTCAACATAAATATCAATTCCTTTCTGATGTTTACCGTAATGGAAAAGAGACGAGATGTTATACACCCTCAATTTTCTATGTAAGGTATCGAGAGAGAGGTTTCTCCCTCAAACTTTTTTTCATTCCATAAATTGCTGGTAGCAGCTGGATTTCAGATAGTGAAGGTTGGCAGGTACGTCTATCAAGGATCGTGAATTCAAGAAAAAAACATAAACTTTATTACCCTCAGAGCAATTGAAGTCAATGAAGCAATTGATATATAGCTTCGACATTCACCTACATCAATTTCTATCGATCTCAATAAGTTCAATGTGATAGTTTCCTACTTTTCGATTAATCACATATCATCAAGAAGCTATCTATGCCACAGACATTCCATCTTCTCAGATACTCAATGATGAATCTTTAACAGATGTATATCACGAACTCAACAGATATTCAATATTCCTAAGTGGAAAGAATTCTTCGGATGTATGAATGCATGCATACTATCCACCAATTCAATCATTATTGTTTGATTATCAAAGTTTTTTTAAGACAAGTATAAAGTTGTTTCATAAAAAACAAATCTTTTAATATAGAATAAAATTCCAATTGATGGGGCTATTTGTTGAAGTAGGTTTTCCACTTTCATCTTATCAGATATAGAACAGGAATTGTTAAAGTAATAGGTCATTGTGTGACTAGTAACAGAGAATTACGTGTTTTAGGATACACTGTATACATAATTCTTTGAGGTCCAATATATTCCTTAAGTAGTCTCAGATTCTATAAAACCACTCGTGACTTATTCATAAAAAGATTGAATGTTCGAGAAGTCTTCATTTTCGTCAGTGTAATTCATCATTTTTGCTTTCATATCGGGAGATTTATCACACTTCGCACCTCACAGCGAAAGAAGCCAATGAATTTTAATGTGCTGCAGTCATGGTGAGTTGAGTCAGTTGAATCGTCAAGGAAAAGTCCCTAGATATAAACTGATCCCTGACTAATTTACGAGAAAGCTGTGGACGGTGACTCGAGTTACGTTCAACTCACTTGAAGATAACGATTTTCAGCCTGCAAAACCATATACATGGTGAGTCTACGACTCATACAAATATTTCAGCAGTATATTCTTGAGGTAAAAAAAAAAAACTATTTTCTTATACCATTTCTTCGGATTCGGTCCTGATAAAGAGATATAGCCATTTTGAGTTTTTATAATGAGCAGTGCTAACCCTAGAAAAACAAAATTACCTTCAAAATAACTAGCTTAATCTGTGCCACTACACATCTGTGGACCTTTTGAACAAAGTTGTATTCAGCCAAAGTAGCCAATTTTTCAAATTTCGCAGGTACTTTTAAATTTTTTAACATCAAATTACTCGAAAACGGCGCATTATACTTGTAAATATGAACAATACTTTTATTTTACACGTTCAAATAGTCATTAGATAGCATGCAATTTACTTGAAAGACTTGGGTTTTTTGAATTTTTGGTATTTTTATGGTACGTAATGGTCATAATGAGAGAACTGGAAGAAGGTGATATCTTCTGTTGGAAAAAGATTGAACAAATAAATGAAAAACTAAAATCCGAAAATCATTTTATTCGATAAAACTGTTCGTGAGAAAGAACCAGAAATAATATTTTGTTTGGTTTTTCAGTAGCCTGTATCTTTTAAACCGAGCCTATTCGAAAAAAATAGTGACGGAAAAAAGTGTTTCTTTTGACATGAAGAATCTACTGTTGAAATATTTGTACAAGTCAAAGACTCGCCCTGTATGTATTTGTTCTAACGCCTCGCGTTATCCCTGGCTATTTCTTCGACTCATGAATAATGTCCAGAAATATCTTCTTCAGACTCAGAATGTCCTAAAGTCTGAGGTTTAAGTAGGTGTAATAAAATTTTCAGGGCTTTTTACTCTGTTAATGAATAGGTGAATTTTCCGAGAATAAATGATAGTATATTATTTTCAAGTTATTTAATAGAGAACATAAACAGGTGCGAGGATCATAAAGAAGTATTTTTTTCGATTTGATGTGAAAGTAATTTTCTAATTTTCCAAACCTTCCATTCATTTCGTTTTTCGCTGATTGAAATTCGAGTGGAAAACATGGGGTAAAGTGTGAAAATGGAAATGCCTGCAGTGGAATGACCTTTTCCGTCAAATAGCGGATTAGGGCTTATGAACGTTAATGGGTTCACGTAGACCTAATGATCTGGAAAATGTCCCAACCTAATTGTTAATTAGGACAACAGGGAATATTTTTCTTTAGATTATGTAATTAAACAGTGTAAACATCGTTTTCAGCAATATTAAGAAAGGACATCTTGTGTTTAATCTCAAAGAATTAATTCATGTGTATGTTTTCTTTGTCCTGATATATGTAGTTTAATAATTTTATATGTATTTTTTATTGGTATACCAATTAATTGTGTTTTTCGTGCGTTTCAGATATTGGAAAAGAAAACCCAAAGACCCATCGTTTAGTCGAAGTTTATATCGTCCCAAAAAAATGATATAATACTTTTTACTAGAAGAGACTGGCTGTAAAATTTGATTATTCATTGATAGAGTTTCGTACCAAGACGAATGGCGTCGAAGTATAGAAAAGCTAATGTTGAACTGCGGCCGAAGATGCCAATAAATTGTAAGGCTCTTTAGCGATAAGACAAAATTTCCCATCCTCGGTTTTCCAGTAGAGAAGCCTGATAATTTATGTTGCATTTATTCTCCCAGACAGGGAACTATGCAGACACTGGAAATTAAATTTGCTGGAAATTATGCGGGAAATAAAGGACCAGAGGCGAGTCCTTTGAGAACATACGGTAAGCTTGTTTACGACAATATGAGGTAAATTAATTTATCTTTCTCCATGGGAAGAATCGATGGTCTGGCATGCAGTAAATCCAATTACTTGAGAAAATATGAGGAGCATAGATGAATAACGTTACTTCGGAAAACCGAACTCAATCATGGATAAAACTCGGTTTTTTTTGGTGACTCGTTGGATGCCCAAAAAACTTCAAAAAGTAATTATTCAAGAGGTCAAACATAACTATTAGCATGAAAAGGCATTGAAAAGTTTTTTCAAATGTGGAATAGTTTGCAACTTGAGGAAAACAGAATATCTCTCTTGAGATCTCCATGATAGTTTGATCATTTCGTATTTTTCAGCTCATTTATGTCGCAGTAAAAAGAGTGAATAATAGTAATGCTCAAAATTCATATCTATATAATTATTACTGAAATTCGAATTCAATGAGTTCAACCATTTCATCCCCGTAATAAAAGAAGAGTTGATAAAAAACACTAGTAGATAATGATCAAATCATCCTCAGTCAAAGAAGGTCTATCCATTTCTGGCACAAAAAGTTGAGGCTGCCCTTTGATTATAATCAACCAAAAAACTCTACACAATGTTTTATTATTTCTGAACTCTCTCCTGCAAACTCTCTCATTCTATTTCTCACTCTACTCCAGGTTCATTAAAGAGTTCTATGACAGAGTCGATACCAGGAATTGCAAGCTACTGGCAATGAGCATGAAAAGTAGAAAGACGATTTTCATTAGAAGTTTTTAACCACTTGAAATAACTTATCAGTCAAATTCAATAAGAATGAAAACAGTATTATAAAATCCGTACATTGAGTACATGAGATGTAAAACGAGGTGAAATTCATAATCATCTCAAAGAATGATTTCAAACCCCCACACGATTGCAGCCATGAGCAATTTCTATGGATTCAAAATATCTGTGAAAGAAGTCAGGAAAAATCTTTATGCACCAGCGGAAAATTAAATTTTAATCAAGACTTCGCTGAATTCAGGACGCTTAATCTATTCAAATTTCTCAAATGGGCTTTCCACGTCCACTGCATGGATGTAAACAGGGCAAAATTGAGGAAATATGATTCCGGGGCATGCCAGTATTGTAAATTGCACTATTTCAGGGATAATAATCTCCATTTTCTTCCTAACAAATCTTCCACGAAGTAATTTATTCAGCCTCAGAATGGGATCACCAAAAAGTTCCTAAATTAGTTCCTGGGGAATTAACAACTAAGTTCCGCAAATTAATGGAAATGGAAATTAATCTTCGAACTCGTACGAGAATAGATTGCACACATCTTGGGCGAGGAAGTGAATAGTTCAGAAATTGAGCGTATTCATCAACGGATTCAAACCTCTAACATATAACGACAGTTCAAAAAACATCAAAGGAAAGAATTCATTTGCCTATATACTTATGGTGAAAAATAACGAGAATGTATTGATATCTAGTTAGCCTAGACCAGTTCCATGCAAAAAAAATATTGCGTTAACATAGCAACGAACAATAATTCATTAGAAGTGTCAGTGTGAAGTTGGAGATCAAAAAAGTAAACCAGTGTTACGCAATAAATTAAAAGAAAGAAGATGTCCACCGAAATTGTGAAAATCGAAAAATTGGAGTATCGAGCCATCATCAAGTACCTGTATTTAGAAGGGTCAAGAGGTAAGCAGATTTACGAAGATATGCTTAATACCCTTGGTGATCCATGCTCTTGGTATGCGACCGTTAAAAATTGGACTGCAAGCTTCAAAAGAGGTAAATTTTCCATTGAAGATGATGACCGATCGGGAAGGCCAGTTTCTGTTTCAGTCCCCGAAAACATCGATGCAGTTCATGACATGACTTTATCAGACCGTCGAATTGGGCTCAAACGGATATCTGAAGCACTGAATATTTCATACGAAGGCGTTCATCCTATAGTACACGTCAATTTGGACATGAGAAAAATTGCTGCAAAATGGATCCCCAAATGTTTGAATGTTGACCAAAAACGTGCAAGGGTAAAAGCATCGCGTTCGATCTGTGCTCGATTTGAAAACGATGTAGACTTCTTAAACCGAACTGTTACTATGCATGGATGAGACTTGGGTACATTTCTAGGATCCAGAAACAAAGTAGCAATCGATGGAATGGCGACACTCTGGTTCTCCAAGACCTAAGAAGTTCCGTGTCCAAAAATCTGCTGGAAAAGTTTTTGCTTCAGGTTTTTTGGTATTGCCATTTAGTAATCATGATTGATTTTTTGGATAAGGGTAGAAAAATAACCGGAGATTACTATTCGTCATTACTGACCACTCTACGGGAAAAAATTAAGGAGAAAAGACGTAGAAAGCTATCCAAAGGTGTGTTGTTTTTGCAGGACAACGTCCCTGCACACAAATCTCATGTTGCCATGCAAAAAATTCGTGATTTAGGGTTTGAATTACTAGAACACCCCCTTCATTCACCAGATTAGGCTCCATCCGACTAACATCTCTTTCCTCAACTGAAAAAAAGTTTAAAAGGTCGTAAATTTTCTTCCAAGGAGGAGGTTATAAAAGCTGTGTAGGTCTGGATTGCATAGCAAGAAGGAACATTTTTTTTGAAAGTTCTAGGGACGTTGCAGGTTCGCTGTAATAAATGTATCCAATTAAGAGGAGAATATGTTGAGTAATAAAATATTTTGACATTGAAATTTTGTTTGGTTGTATAGTAGGCTAAGAATTTTTAAATATCTATATCCTCGTACATTTTCAACCTGCTACTTGTTTTTCATATCATATCTAATTATTGAAATCAATTCAATACTTGATACATTGAAACACCAGTTTCGTAAATAAAATTTCCCTTCGTTCCACCTAAATCCTAAGATACTTTTCATCATTACGAACACCCTGCAAGTGAAAATGGACAAAATGAAAATAGAACACATAAATGAGTAATCGAGTTCAACGATCCATTACTCACAAAAACCTGAAAATATAAGAAAGAGCTAGTTTTGATGGGTATAATAAACAACGCTGTGTTAAAAACCGAAGAGCCCTCATGTCTAAAATAGATCTGAAAATAATTGGTGATTCTTCCTCCCAGTTTATTTGGGAAAGGCTGAGTGGCCCCTTGTTCTGAAGGAATGATTATATGGAGCAGAATTGGAAGTGGCTTTGATGTCGCAGTTATTTATTTGGGTGAAACTTTTCTGCTTTGAATCACTGCTCAACCTTTCCAAAATCAACCAGAGTATGATTACTTTCTCCTGGCGGACTCATGAGCGTAGAAAAAGAGAATAGAATCCCAATTAAATATTAAATATCGATCTTATCATTGAATATAATATATTAAATAATTTTTGTTCATATGGAGTATAATAACAATCGAATATTATTTGAGAAAACTGCAAGCACAGCAAATTCGAAATTTTTCAAAAAAAAAAAAAATGTGAGACAGCTCACAATAGGTTTTATTTATTCTTGGACCAAATGCTTCAAAATTGGCCGTCGAATAGCAATCGAAATAATTCTACCATCAATATTGATTATTCAATCAATGACCGAGTATACAATGTTGGTGTAGAAATCCACAATTCAATTATCCGTTATCACACGAAATATTTTGGATACGACACATATTTTAACGTACAGCATGGTCGAAACAGTTATCGTGGAATCTATGCTCTGAAATATACCATCCAGATAATGGGAACAAAGGCCAAAGGAAAATAATGATCTGGGGAAAATGAATGGGTAGAGCAGAAATTCGTAAAAAAATTCGAATGAAAAAAACCTGTTCGATAAGCCTCAGGATAATATAGAGTTGGCGGTTCGGTTATGATACTTTTTTGGATTATGTTACTTGATTTACACCCTGAATTTTTTCTGCGTTAATTATGTATTATTGCCCCTGGTTGTTCTTTCGACTTTAGCTACGAAAGTAGTTTGTCGATAAAGAATGGCAAAGTTACAAACGAGAGAAGCTGATTATTCCTATGGTAGGACAAAAATCAGATCTCTTTTCATCTTCCTTGTTTGTCTCTACGCAAAGATCTGCAACCTCCAAATGTTTTCTTTTAGCAGATCACTCATAAAGCGACGACTGATATTTGGACGGATCGTGATTCATGACGAATCGTAAAAAATCACGATAGGTCGAAGCGCTATGTTCGTTTTTTACCTCTGCTTTATCCGACAATAATTCGTCTGATTCTGACTGAACCGTTTTTCTTCCAACAAGCTTGATAACCCCAAATTACTTTATGGAGAATCGGAAAAAGTACATTCCTTAAAACTACTCATCGTGTTTTTTACGAATCGTCAAAAACCGAAAGCCGTGTGAAAAAGCTGATTCAAGTCTCTTTTTTCCGTTTTTCGTGAAAAATCCCAAACCTAATCTACGGCAATATGATACATACGCAAGTTCCCGAGCAAAAACTTCTGCTAGGCTCTCTGGTGATGGCTTCTGGGGGTGAAGGCGTCGCTTCTTTCTTGATCTCGAGAAGGGACGGTTGTTCTCCATCTTTTCTCTGCGATCCTGGACAACACAGCCAAGATCTTCTGGGCAATTCTCCGGTGCAAGGCTCATCGTACATACGCTCCTCCTTGTCAATCCTCAATCCATTCGAGACACTTGAGACAAAATTTGGGAAATTCGATAGAGGAATTATGGAAGGGCAGCCAACAAAATCGCGATTAAAATCGATTTGAAGAAGTTAATAATCGAAAATTCGATTTTTTGATGTTGGACAATACAATCGTGAAGTTTTCAGCTACTATCAAGATTCCTCTTTTGGTAAATATTTTTCCATGATTTTTCATTGTTTTATGACATCCTCCATGAAGCGTCACTGTTTTTTGTTCAAAGTTATTCGAATTCAGCGCAATATTCAAAAGTTTATAGCAACTTTCTGAAGCATAGGCTTTGAAATTTGCTTATATAAAAATGCAGGTGTTTGGGAATTTCTAACTGTTTTCACATCTGGAAGAAAATAAGGCTTTCTTGCCTATTCTATTTCCATACTTGTGAAACTCTTTTTTAATTTTTTTAGGAAAAGTACCATGAATTCGAAAACCTATAGTGGACGTCAATATAGGATAAAAAATCTTCATGAAACATATTATATTTCAAAAACCTTCACCAAGTTTGCAACCGTAAATTATACTATGGTCGTTTAAAATTTTTGAAGTTTCTTCCAGAAGTAATGTATGAGAAACCGATTTACTTTTTAAGGTTATGGAATATATTATTTTCAACCGATTGCTTCGATCAAGGAATGGAATAATGCTGAGATGAATATAAATACCAATATCTCATTTTTCTTTATCGACATTCAGTAGAATGTTGGATTGTTATTGTTGATGGCTCGTTATCATTGAACAATGGATACAACTACAGCGTTTGGAGGCCTAATTGTGCGGAAAATAACCGGGCTTTGTCGATGGTGATCGGTAACTTATTGCTTCGAGGCGCATGATTGAGTGCTTTTCCCTGCAGTAGGGACGGAAATATATCTAGCAAAAAGACGCACTCACCAAAACAGTAATAAAGAATTATAGACATAAGCTTGAATAGGAATATGGGAACAAGCCTTCATGACAACTTATTAATCAGGAGAAAAACTGTGAAGAAGTTTTCGGGATAAACAACCACCTTCATTATGTTTTTTTTTTAAATGTATTTCCTTTCGAGGAGAAAATCCAAATGTTTTGACCTATCTTGAACCTTGACCTCAACAGTTGGAGCAGAATGGCGGCTGCGCCAGTTATACACATTGACAGGTCAATTTTCAGTCTGTGACCTTGAATTAATGTAACGTGGAGATATTGCAATTTTCTCCATACAAATACTTCTTCAGCACCGACTCATTATTCACCTATGTTGGTACGTCCTCGAAATTTAAATCTCAAAGCTTCAGAATTTTCCTCGAAAGTGTTAAAGTGAAATATCTCTAAGGAAAAACTACTTGACATAAGGAAGCAGCTATACGTCAGCGCTTTCATACCCTTAAAACGCCGACGTTGATCGAACTTTCCGCCTTTAACGTCGAATATCGAGAGGAAAAGCTGAAAACTTCACGAAAGCGATCCCTATCGCATTTCCACCATTGAGCCATTACCTGCTGATGGTGTACAAGTGTCCGAAACTCAGGTCATCGCCGAAATGCCCGCCCACGCAACATTTCCCGTGGGTGCCGACGTCGAAGTTGCAGTTTTTGTAGCTCAGCTCGTAGTCGGCGAGGAAATTGGGTCGGCCGTCTTGGACGATTTTCCCGAAGAGAAAATTCGGGTGCATGTGGCGTTCGACGTGGAGGGCTGCGTGCTTTGCATTATGAGGATCGCCGTCGCGCAGGGACGTGCTCAGAGGGGATTTTTCGGGACTGTGGATGCCTGTGCAGGTCTCGGCAGGGTTGAAGATGTAGGTGGTGAGACAACTCTTGTCGCCTCCGACTTCGACTGTCGCTGCCAGTCTGGACCTTATTTGGCTTCACCGAACATGACTTTACATCGAGTAAAACGTTTGGAGGTTATCTGATAATTGTCAAAGCAAGAGGTGGTTCAATAAGAGTGCAAGATTTAAAAATTTTTCTTAATAAAGCAGTTTTTTATACGTCGTGACCCACAAGGAAGGTCTGTGAGCTGAGTTTCCCTCTTTGTTCTCAACCTTTTGAGGGAGGAGATTGAGATGAAAGTCTGAGCTGCTCTGGAATTAGATTGAAAGTACCAAACGAATCAAATCTAACCGTCTGTGCGAAGGATGATGTGTTCATTTGTCAAGGCAAGATCTACAAAGGGTTTCATCGATAATGCCAAGTTTGTATACGAGTGCTTTGACCCTGCAGTGCCTTGTAAAGATAACTATGACAGATCTCGAATAAGTTTCAGAGAATCTCAACCATAGCTGGCGGTCAGGAAATGGTCTGTAAATCCTTTATTGTATTCCATCACCAGGGAATTCCCATAAATGATCACGGACCATCTTGGGCTTCGCTCTCACTTTCGTTGGCCAAAGCTTTCGAGATTTCGTTGCTCTGAAGACAGATTCTCTGATACCCAAATGAGTTGCAATTTTTTGACATAAACCAGTGTTCATGTCAGATGGATATGACAAGTTATACCTGCCACCTGCCAAGTCCTTTGAAGTTGATTTATCATAGAACAATAACTTGCTCCATTCAGCCTTATTGTGTTACTTGGCTCGTCTTGAAAGAGTGATTCCTTCAGACCACAAGAGCAATGAAGAGTTTTCGATGAATTGATTTCTCCTTACTCATTCTGATAATGATATATAACAATCAGAACGCAGAATTGCTTATCCTGTAGCATCCTGCTGTCATATGTGATCTTCGATGTGTCATGAGGTCATCAATGCGTCATTATGACAGCCAAAATGGCGTCAATTTAAATCTTGCGCTTTTATTTGAAACCTCCTTGAGTCGATAATCTAGGAAAAGCTTTCTTTATTTCAAACTTTGCACTTGGTCTTTTCCGTATGTTCCTCAATAAATACAGAATGGGGGATTTGTTAATTTTTGTTATAATATATACATGAATACTTCTTTGTATGTATGTAAAGTTTTTCAAGCTAGATAGGGGTCACAAATTAAAACATATTGAGCCTTAAATTTGACGGATTTATCCATTTTCAAAATTCGATTGAAGCTGTTGAGGAAAGTACCAGCTATTTTACGATCTTTTACCCATTTCTGATCGCATCTGAACAGTAGATATTGAATGTATCTGAATCTATTTATCTGAAAGAAGAATATGTATCGCATAATATTGAATTGATGTGGCCGATACTTGATGTGAAAATATTGAAACATGTTCGATCTTTCATCGAAAATTTGAACAATTTCAGCCAACAGTTAATCCCCAACTGCCTTTCATCAATAAAGAGTCTAGGAATAATCTTTTATCTGCCGCAGACCCCTATTACGGCTTTTATTGTACAGTAGGTTCAAAAGCTTCATCTATCCGATTTGTCACATTTCATTTTGCAGCAAATCAACAAGCAGCTACATCAGTGTTAAACCGTTAAGCTTCGGGCAAAATTTCCCCTTTTGTTAGCTGGATCTGGAATAATTCTTTTGGTAATTGCGCAGAATGTAGGGTTGATGAGGTGAGAAAAGCCATTGAAAGACGCTGATAAGTTATGACAGATTACAAAAAGAAGGAATACTGTATAAAAGGATATACAGTACTCCAAGCGCCTAACCGGACGCGTCGGAGAAATGAATTATTAATGGAAACGACAATTCCGAAAGAATTGTCGTTCCAGTAACGTGAGTTAGTCATGAACTATCATAGAAAGTCCCAGAGAAATCGAAAAATTCAAGTGCAACTGTAGACCGGTTTCGGGATCATTTTCCCTCGTCAGTACAGTATAGCACTGAATCTCTCGATAGGAGGATGGTGGTCTTATGCGATCTTGGGACGCCGCTTTGAGATGTCTCATCACGATACGCCACCTGTCACGCAAAGACTGAACCAAACCTCACTTTCTCTGCAGACTCCTACAACAGTTCATGGCTCCCAAGTTCAACTACTTCCCGCAGTCATCGAATGTGAAAACATTCATCAAGGACCACGGGCGAATTGAGGGGGTTGGCTCACTATGACCATACTCTGGTCCGGAGAATTCAATACAAAAAGAAGGAATACTGTATAAAAGGATATACAGTACTCCAAGCGCCTAACCGGACGCATCGGAGAAATGAAATATTAATGGAAACGACAATTCCGCAGGAATTGTCGTTCCAATAACGTGAGTTAGTCATGAACTATCATAGGAAGTCCCAGAGAAATCGAAAAATTCAAGTGCAACTGTAGACCGGTTTCGGGATCATTTTCCCTCGTCAGTACAGTATAGCACTGAATCTCTCGATAGGAGGATGGTGGTCTTATGCGATCTTGGGACGCCGCTTTGAGATGTCTCATCACGATACGCCACCTGTCACGCAAAGACTGAACCAAACCTCACTTTCTCTGCAGACTCCTACAACAGTTCATGGCTCCCAAGTTCAACTACTTCCCGCAGTCATCGAATGTGAAAACATTCATCAAGGACCACGGGCGAATTGAGGGGGTTGGCTCACTATGACCATACTCTGGTCCGGAGAATTCAATACAAAAAGAAGGAATACTGTATAAAAGGATATACAGTACTCCGGGTTAGGCGCTTGGAGTACTGTATATCCTTTTATACAGTATTCCTTCTTTTTGTATTGAATTCTCCGGACCAGAGTATGGTCATAGTGAGCCAACCCCCTCAATTCGCCCGTGGTCCTTGATGAATGTTTTCACATTCGATGACTGCGGGAAGTAGTTGAACTTGGGAGCCATGAACTGTTGTAGGAGTCTGCAGAGAAAGTGAGGTTTGGTTCAGTCTTTGCGTGACAGGTGGCGTATCGTGATGAGACATCTCAAAGCGGCGTCCCAAGATCGCATAAGACCACCATCCTCCTATCGAGAGATTCAGTGCTATACTGTACTGACGAGGGAAAATGATCCCGAAACCGGTCTACAGTTGCACTTGAATTTTTCGATTTCTCTGGGACTTCCTATGATAGTTCATGACTAACTCACGTTATTGGAACGACAATTCCTGCGGAATTGTCGTTTCCATTAATATTTCATTTCTCCGATGCGTCCGGTTAGGCGCTTGGAGTACTGTATATCCTTTTATACAGTATTCCTTCTTTTTGTATTGAATTCTCCGGACCAGAGTATGGTCATAGTGAGCCAACCCCCTCAATTCGCCCGTGGTCCTTGATGAATGTTTTCACATTCGATGACTGCGGGAAGTAGTTGAACTTGGGAGCCATGAACTGTTGTAGGAGTCTGCAGAGAAAGTGAGGTTTGGTTCAGTCTTTGCGTGACAGGTGGCGTATCGTGATGAGACATCTCAAAGCGGCGTCCCAAGATCGCATAAGACCACCATCCTCCTATCGAGAGATTCAGTGCTATACTGTACTGACGAGGGAAAATGATCCCGAAACCGGTCTACAGTTGCACTTGAATTTTTCGATTTCTCTGGGACTTTCTATGATAGTTCATGACTAACTCACGTTACTGGAACGACAATTCTTTCGGAATTGTCGTTTCCATTAATAATTTATGACAGATTAGTTTAGTCTGCAGCTCCTGATGATTTCATGGCAAAAAATAGTAGGTATTACGTATAACTATAGATAACAAATGTAATGAAGGTATCAAACTCTTCCGAAAAATTATTGAGTAACTGTTACATACGAAAATTAAAATAATTCTTCATTAATCTTCCTCTTTGAGTCATTTATCATTAGTATAAAAAACTAACTATAATTAAAACTAATAATAATTATTCAGTGCAAGAAAAACTACTGATGCAGTATAGAATTAGGAACATTTTTCTTTATGAAAAAAGCTGTTATGGAATGAAAATCTGTATCAGGCTGGATGAGGATTTCTACCGAGAAAATGTTCAAATCAAATGTTACACTGGTTGTGTAGTGATGAAGTTTCGTTGATAATTTTGAGATAGGAAAATTTCTCAAAGCCACATGGCCCCAGGGGACCCGTGGAGACATAAAGGGATACTTTTACCATCGATTAGCCTCTTTAGCTCAGTGGTAGAGCACTGGTCTCGTAAACCAGGGGTCGTGAGTTCAAACCTCACAGGAGGCATAATTTTTTCGACATAACTACCATATAAGGATTTTTCCGTTGGATTTATCTCAACCACTACGAAATAAAAATAATAATATATAATAATTAGTGGCAATCATAAAATAATGAAAATAGTGAAATAGTAGTAGTATTCCACTTTGACTTTGTATACAACGCATTATGTCATATCTCTGTCTTTCGAAGATTAAAGTTGATGCTTTTTATGTAAGAAAATTTTGTTTGTTTATAGGCTTCATTAATTTCAGATTGTCAATGAATGTTTTTGCAGTATCATCTCTAAATAGACTCTATAGTGTGGAATTCTGATCAGTTAAATTTTTAACACGTTTCCGCAAAATTTGTTTATAGGTTATTGAGATATCACCCATAAGTATTTTGTATTTACCACAACAGAACTAGGTTGACCAGCAGATCCAGGAAAAATAGGCTGTGACAGTCATACAGCAGACATACTTATTATTACTGTTACGTTATTTGATAACTTCGTAAAAATTAAGAAAACAAAGCTATTATTCTAAAGCGTCTTGGACGTATAATATGAACTTAAGTCCTTAAAATAGAATAAAAGACCGTAATCCGGGATTCAAATTTTAATGCTATTGTTATTCAAATATCCGATTGTCGCCAAATGCCCGCTCTGATATTCAAGTCCGGAAGTACTGCCGGAAACTGCTTAAATCCCCGTCGAATGCCCAATAAATATTTCCGTTCTCATTACGAGGCACGTACGTCAAAGATTCCACGAAAATAAAACTAGTTCGAAGTTCGAATGAAAGGACGATAGGAATCGAAAGGAATGGAGGTATAGGCGAGACAAGTTTTCAATTTGCATGATGTCCTTCCGGCGTCCTGACATAATGGTTTAGTTATGGAAAAGGGTGGAGAGTTCAATGGGGATGAACCTATCTCATTTCATGACTTATTTTCTGAAGACAACGAGCGAAACATCTTCTGTTGTGGCCAAATCATTATTTCATTGTGTTTTTATTAAATTTTGGAGGTTTTGGCTTGTGCACTTCTTTTAACAGTGAAGATTTCTCAGAGAAAATTTTTGCAATTAGCATTCATTTGATACTAAAGACGTTCCTCTGAAAATGAATCCTAGGAATAAACTTCGTGCACTCGACGTTCTTTAGAATTGATAGAAAAAGTGTTAATATCCAACGATCTTCGAATAATCATGATACAATCTTTCAGTAAATAAAGGGGAACAGGAACAAATATCAAAACAATAATTAGAGATAACTGTCAGCGCAAACAGTTACACTCTAAAGATTATATTCTTGTTGCTATCGAACCGGCATGTTAATTCCTATTAAAAACAGAACTTACACTCATATGAATGTGTTCTTGGGTATCTCATTAAATGAATGGAATAACACTACTGGATTTTCTGCTCCACGTTAATCATCAAGAGTCGTTCCTACCCAGCATAACAATTTACATGATACCCGGTGGCTAAACATTCTGTACATTAATTCCCTCTTATTTTACAATTATTATCGTCGATGCATCAAATCTGGGACAGTGAATTTAAAGTAGAAATCGCTCAATTATTGAAGCATACATCGAGGAAACGAGAAGCCATTCAAATTTATCGTTTTATAACGCGAGAAATGGTTAAAGAAAGTCTTGATGTGATGAAGATTTGATTGATAAGTTGACTCTAATTCCAAAGAAATACATAAACTGGAAACATATTGTGCACGAAAAAATAGTTCTGTTCTTCATTCTGGTCTTTTCAAATTGCCCTGTTGCGATGTTGCTTTTGATGACTATTTTTGTGATGATCTATAATGAGGTCACAGCTCTTCAAGACCTTTAAGATGAATTTCATTTTCTCTGGAACTAAAGCAGCTGAAATCATGAAATTGCGTATAGTTTTTTTTACATAGGAGCTCAAACGTCAACTGTAAACATACAATGAAAATTTAAATCAAATAGGTCTCAAATTGGAGCTTCACAACTTTTCAGTACGTCAATTCAATATTTCTCAATTTTCAGACAACATTTTGAAAACCTAATGACTTGAAAATTTTTGATCGGCCAATCAGAATTTTGTGCAACCCGTTGTAAACCTTTTAAACACGTACTGGTACTCAAAAAAAAATGTCGAAAAAAATGGTTCTTTTAATACAAAGAAAAGGAAAGAAAATTCTTTATTCCTGGCATCATAAATTATACGCTGTTACGACATTCTTTAAAATGGTTATTTCGGGTAAATAATGATGATTACTTTACCCATTTTCCTATTCATATTTCTCCAACGATTTTCACGGGATATTCTTCCTTGTGATAGTCGAGTTAATGAGTTTTCAGGGGGGACAAACATCTGTGTGATTAGCTCATATATTTTTTTATTGACTTCATTGAACCCGACCCACACTTATTTACCGTCTTCATTATCGTTATACATTTGGAAATCTAATAGAATGACGAGATAGGACAATTTATTAGAGCTATCGAAATCGATGAAGATTAGCTGGACTTTGTTGAACGATTAAATTAACGATTGCTAAGTAGTAAGATATCATTTAAGTTGGAGACGTAGTACGGGATTCCTCTAGCTGAATCCATCAGAAGAACTAGTGATTATTCAAGATCAGTTCGATTATTATAGATAATACGATAATTAACAAATGGAGATCAGAAAGGAGTGGACGAAAATATTGTTCTATCATTCTATTCTTTATAATGTCTCATTATTGAAATTTTCGTAGCTTTTCGATTCGGTTTCAATCAAAAGACTCCTTATCATTTGTTGGTTTGTTATTTATAGTTTTTTAACAAGAAACAAGGGGACTTCGAATACCTAACTCATATCTATTAGTTGATTGCTCGATCAATCACTTGAAAGTTGTTCGTTTTTCAGAATAACTCACTCATAACTTCTTCAATCGAAAATAATTTGTTGATATATTGATTGAAAATCAATAAACGAACGTTTACAGATCAAGAGAAAATTATTTTTTGGATATTCTGAATTGAATTATCGATTAAAAAATAACAGATATAAATCCCTCAATCAAGCGCTGATCAAGTAGGAATGTATTGTGAAACCGCATTTAAGGCTCCTGAGTTTTTATAAAAATTATAATTTCATCATTAGTTGAAAAATGCTTTTGTTATATGGCAGAAAATTCAAAGAATAATTTTGACTTTAACTTTTGAAAAGTTACTACCGTTATAAGGAAATTTTATTTCCGAAAGAATTTAGAGTGCATTGCAGAAAATAATGGTGTAGAGGTTAAAATAAGAAATATTTTCGGAATTTTCAAAAAAGTTCAATGAGTATGTAATTTTTCTTCTAATTTTTGTAGCCATAGTACACTAGGCATCTTCCTCATTTTACCATAATGATTTTTGAATGCGAAATTTCACTCAGTTTGTTATTTTACTGAAATACAGAGGTTTCAGAAGAACCGTTTGAATACCAACTAATTTTTTGTTGCAAACTTTTAGAAACTCACTCTACAGCGTGAATCTTTGAATCGTACAAATATTTTAACTGTAGATTCTTGAGGTCAAAAGAAACTCTTTTTTCTTATACCCTTTTTCCGATTCGGCCCTGATAAAGAGATATAGCCATTTTAAGTTATCATAACGAGCTGTGCCACCCCTGGGAAAACAGAATTACCTCCAGGATAACTTGCTAAATCTGTGACACTACACATCTGTGGATCTTTTGAAAAGAATTTTATTCAGCCAAAGTACCCAATTTTTCAAATTTCACAGAAACTTTTTAATTTGTGAACATCAAACTACCCGAAAACAGCGCATTACACGAGAAAATACAAGGAATACTTTCATTTCACAAAATGTTCAAATATTCATAAGATTTTAGTTTCAAGAGTTGGGTTCTTTGACTTTTTGGATTTATTATGGTATGTAATAGTCACAGTGAGAAAACTGAAAGACGTGGGTGATATCTTGTGTTCGAAAAAGATTAATCAAATAAATGAAGAATTATATTCCAAAACTCATTTCATTCGATAAAACCTACTAAGAATAAATCTTTTTTATGGTTTTTCAATACCCTGTATCTTTCAAACCGAGCCGATTCGGAAAAAATGTTATGGGAAAAAAAGTGTTTCCTTTGACTTCAAGAATCCACTGTTGAAATATTTGTATGAGTCAAAGGCTCACCCTTTATATCTCATTTTCACGAACATAAGCAAACCTCAGAATTAATAAAATCCAGAATATGAACTTCCGAAATGTCAGTAGGAGTGTGGATGGAATAGTTTGTAGCCTATAGAAAATGAGGGGCAGAGTATTATTGTCTTTTTTTCCAAACTTCTAATGGGTTCTCCAAATACCTGAGACATCAGGAAAAACAAATTTGAGAGGCCTGACAAATTGAAGAGAACATTTCCGAATATTTTCAATGCATAAAATGCTATGTTTGGGCCCCTCCATATTCGAATTTAAATTTTCAGTAATGATTTTTTCGAAACCATCTCAACTGAAAATACAAATGCGTAATTTTTTGGGCGCGCTCTATTTTCAATCCGGCATTCTGCGTAGCTATCGAAAATCTCAATTTTAGATACATGACCAAGTGCAAAGTTTGTTTAATCGTTTCTTAACATCTATCAATCCCGAAACGAGTTCGATCCAAAAGCCGCATTGTCGATGTACAAGCTGGGCCTAACGACATCGACATGCAGCTTGAAAAATTCCTATTTACATGATCCTATTCACAGCCGCCCGATGAACAATGGAAAAAGCATATCCACCAAATTCCTCGGATCTAATATCGGCACACCGTATATGCAACTGGCACCTTCCCAAGGTCGAAACGAAAAAATCAAGGAGGGAATCGAACTTCACACGCAAATTTTCCGAGGAAAACGCAATTGGCCGGCTCGGAACAATCGGCGTTTTTCCCGACAACTGTGTCGCAGCGTCGATCGAGTTACCCGGCGAACGCGTGCTCTCGCACTACTGTTTCTGCTGGTTACATAACGGGGAGATCCGCGTCTCCTTCCTCCTATTGATACGTAGGAGAAGGCGGAGTGCGAGACATGCCCCCAGATCCTCCACATCGTCCAAGAGCCACCGGATACCCGGTGACGTCATAAAAAAAGTAGGTGAGTAATAGAACACCCAAACTCTAAGAGAGAAAAGCAATTATGCAATTTTAGGGGGATCGAACACCTTGCTCGAAAATTCGAAATTTTCAAATGAACTTTTATGCTCCAACACTCTTAAAAAATGCTGAAAATCATCCCGAAAGTCGCAATTAGATCGAACAAATACAACAGGAGATAAGGCAGAATACAATTTTTGAAAAATGTAATTTCAACAAGCTCTTGACTTCATCTGCAATCGATTACGCGTGTTCGAAAACCTTTTAATTCACTTACCCCAGGTTTAACAAAGCTTGATCGGGGAATCAACGCTTGATTCACGGATAAACGTCAATTTGTTTTCATGGATTTCATGGATAATTCAGTCATGAGCATTCAGAATATAATTCTTCCATCAAATTAAAATCTATGTCCATTTAATGATTCTCTATTTTTCCATTTTCAATACATAATGTCTGTAAACAAATGCGAAGGACTTATGGAGATGATTCCTCGATGCAAATAAGCAGGGGTAGTTCCTATATTTTTTTTCGGAATCGACCTCCATTCCAAGATACAGGCGATGACGAATTGACAGTTTTAATTTTTTTTTACAGGTTCTTAAAAACACTGAGTCATAAAACTATACATAATATGAAGCACTAAGAAGATGTTACTCACACATTTTTTTTAGATCTAATAAATTTATTATTAAGGGTTGAAAATAACAACCCCATATGATTTTCCTTCGAAAATTGTTTTCGTGCGATAGATTTTCGAAAAATAAAATTATCTTATGGTGTCCCATTCAATTCTGGAGAAAAAAAAAAGTCTCCTGCAAAATTTTGATACAGTCGATACTTTTCTCGATAAATAAAAACTTACAAGCGTAAAAAGAAAAGTGTTTTGGATGGGTGAAAATTCATCGACATTTTAATGCTTAAAATTTGCAAGCTGAGATAAAAAGCAAATTTAATTGGTCGACAAAGAAATGGTAGTGTTTTTTCAGTTTAAACGTCATCCATATTATGCCCCAGTAAACACAGGATATCCAATAGATATCCATTAAAGCTCTAATTGGTTTTTGCACAAACTCTTAGTTCAGTTAACATAGAAGTTCTAGTAAATCTCCTTCTACTATCCAAGTAATGTCCATTGTTTGTTCATTTTCGTACCTACAATCCGTGACCTAGATAAATACATATTTGAACAAATATTAAAATCCAAATTGTAAACGATGGATATCCATGGGTAATCCCTTGGATATCCTTAGTTCACCCTTAGCGTTTGTAACTCAGTGGTTAGAGCGTCGGCTAAGTACTGCCAGGTACCGAGTTCGATGGGTATCTAGCCGAGTGGCTAGAGGAGAAATGTTATCATAGACTTTGAATTTTTTACTCAAAAGAAGGGGTCATCATCATTGTTCGGTTAAAATTAACAGTGTGCTATTACTCCTCGAAGAAAAACTGGGGCAGTAACCCGGTGAGATATAATCCCAGACCGGGACTCCTCTAAAGATGCCTTTCAGGTCTGGCAAAATACCCACAAAGATAGCATTACATATCAGTATATCACTTTGATTAAGTTTTAAAAAATAACTTTGCAGTACCACATAAGTATATAGCTTATTATCTATATATAGCTTATTATCTGGATATCTGCTTAGTTGTTATACATTATCTCAATAATTTTACCTACCTCGGAAAATCTAAAAAACACCCCATTTCTAAGTTATATTTCATGAAAATATTCGAAATTCAAACAAAAAGACAAATTTATAATTATTGATCATTTATTTTTAATATTATAGAGAGACATTTTATACAATTTTCCAACTTTGATTTGGAATATTGACTAACTTGTATTTGAATTTTAGGATTATCAGAACTTTTCCAACTTTCACAAAAATCTTTATTTCTCATCTGCGAAATATATATTATTATATGAATCAGAAAAATGCACTCATTCCTTCCTTCTATACCAATAGGATATACAAATGTATAAGATATTAAAGGATCGAAAAGATAATTCAGAAGATCAATAAAAAGCATAGACTATAGACTTATTATAAAGTCTATGTTGAATAATAAGTTTTTGTAAACATGTTGAGCCACTCATTTTCAACAAATCAGTAGCCATAAAAATTTCATCCAATATTTCTATGCCCTGGCCTTGACAAGTTATCAAAAATATCATAACCTCACTTTCCCACAAATACAGAATGGATTCAAACGTTTAATATATTCTGCGGGAATAAATTTGGAAAACACTTGAAATTCATAATATTAAAAGAATACAACCTTGAAGAATGTCGTTCATTGCCAAAAGAGTTATTGATCCTGCAGTCATTCAGCAGAAAATCAAAGGAACAATTGTGGAAAAATGGATGTTCTACTGGAAAAGTGTGATGAGGGATTACAAGGATGTAGTGATTGGATTGAAAGAGGAAGCGAAACAGAAACCTAAGAAAGCTGTTGCTGTAATAACAGGATTCACTTTTCTTGGGATATGTGCAAAAACAAACCCTGACCTGAAAAGTTTCCGAGCAAAACACATTCAAAGTGTTGTGGACATATCTTTGGTATCTTCAACTGTAGCAAATCCTACATCGTTAAATCATTTAAAGTATTTAGAAAAATGCTTCAACGCAAGTCTGATTCGGCACCAGAGTTTTGGATTATTTTCTCTTATTTGGGTAGATACATCAAGTGACAAATGTAAGAATTATGAGAGTACTTGTGAATATATGAACTGGAGATATGTAAACTTTCATAGACAAGTAGTAGATGTAGGTTTCCTTGGTATCTGGTGGGTGATTTCCAGAAAAATGCTAGATTATGACATAAATTATTAAATAGAGCTTACCTTAACTAGTTCATTTTCCATTATGTCGATATTCCTTAAACGTGATTTATGAACAGGACTCATATCTCTTGCTCCTGAATCCCATTCCCATTTGTCCAACTTCCCTGTGAAAATGAGAATTGAAGTAAATATATTCATTTATTAAAACTATAGATGAATGAATAATCAATATGCTTTCAACAAAGCTAGACAAATAATTCTATTAGTATAAATTGTTATATTGTTGCCAGATAACCAACCTTGGCTTTGGCTGAGTTCACTAATATTATCTTTGTTCGATACTTTGAGGGCATCTATTTCAGGTCTTAGAGCCAATCTCCTTTTTAGGAATTGCTCGTATGTGATTCGACCCTGTGAATCAGCTCCTAACTGAAGCATCAACTCATCTAGAGAATCTTCTAGACTCAATTCTCTACAGATAGCAGCGAGATCTTGGCTGAAATGACATCAATAGCGTATTAAAGCAAAGCGTACTCTAAAGTAACATAATATGGCTTCAAAATTTTACCTATCAATATAGCCATCTCCGTTAGCATCACATGCTTGAAAAAGTCTTTTGATTCTCTCTTCATCGCAAATGGAACTTGTACTCTCACTAGCACAGTCTGTATCAGCCATTTATAACTTGGTGTCTTATGAGATTCTTATAACAATTAGTTTATACATGATCTACTTAAACCTATTCTACTACCAGGTCTGGGTTCTTTGGTCATCGAAACTCAGAAGAAAGTTTAGGCATAAGTATCCAGTAATCCTAGCAAGTGGTAGGTCATAATAGAATAACGATGAAAAAATGTAAACAAAACTTTTCCCTTTCGTTTGGGTTATGACATATGTCACTCTGACATTTGCATTAACCTCAATTAATTGCATGACATGAACGTCACTTGACTGTCAAATTTTTATGCAAAAATGGAGTCGGCCTTTTTGATCTTTTTGTGTTATCTATGAAGGCAACTTCCCTTTTCCCTTGTTTATGAAAGTTATATAAACAAAGATTTTTTCTTTTATAATTTTTTCTTATCTTGTAATATTTACAACTACGAATGCCGATTAACGGGGAAAAATTTTAAATCTGAAACACAGACACCTAACTAATGGATACTGGAAAAAATAAAAATAAATGATTGATGTAATGTAATTCACATTGGTTTTTATTCATGAAGTAATTCATTATTACTTCCTACGACCTACATCCATACCTATAGATCAACTATTTCACTGGCTCAAATTTATGAAGGCATTCAGTATCGTGTATATAGCTCTCATTGTCTGCAAAAAATGAATTATCAGCAATATTCCTATTTCCAAATAAATTGAACCAAACCTTAGTGAATGTACTCAGATTAGCTGGGAACAAAGCTCCACACGTAAGAACGAATGGTTTTTGAGCTCTCACGAGCATGAATTTCAATACTTTTTGCTGTTTTATATTCAATTTGTACCACTTCAGGAAATGTATAGATGTGGCCAGATTAGCACACTAGAATAGTTAAATTATATGGTTGACAAAAGGCACAGTTATTTTAAAAGCAAAATATCGTCATAACGCGGTTGACAGGTAGCATCAGGAAATGTAATGAAACATTTTAATGCCCACTGGGGCACGTGGGCAATGACCACACCTCTTATTATGACCATGAAATATGCGATTTACCTCTGTTGATAATTGCTCAGATAAGGAAAGTATAAGGTACAGGTGAGTACATCCATAAAATGCAGCACAATAGACGAAAAGTGCAAAAGCACTTGTACTATCCCCCTGTAAGATGTAAAAATATATCAATTGTATAAATAAACATCAAAGAGCAACTTCTTCATCTACAATCTACAAACTTCAAACCCTGTTCTAACTCAAAAACAAAGATTCAAATAGTCTTATTGAGAATTTACAGAAAAATGAAATGGAACCTCCAAATAAACTCTTTTTCCTGATACAGATTATATATTTGTTATTTTGTTTTATTTTATTATAATACCTATTATTTATTATCCCATTTCAAATCAACTTTTAGCTCAGATCAATTCCGAAAACAATGGAAGAAAATAATTCCCAAGCATTTTTTGGGATCAATTCTGGAGGAGTTTTACCAATCTTTTCGGGAATGAAGTTTGAAGAAATTACTCACATTTTTTTTTATTTTCACTTTCTTCAGTCTCTTATATATCCTCTCAGTTTTTGACCAGATATTAAATGGGATATCACCTTGCATAATGATTCTAATTGGGAAAAAATTTATTATTTTGAAGTGACACTTACCTTGAAAATAGTGAGTGTGATATTAGCAACGGCAGGGGCATGCACCAATAACATGACGAAGAACATCTTCGAAGAATTTTTCTTCAAAATGAAAAATTCTCTAAAAAATATTAGTAACCCTATTTTAATGATGATATAGAAGAAATTCCACTAATATCTTCACCTTATGATATCTTGGTGTTCTTTCACGCATTGTCCAAGAAGAAAATCAATTTTCTGGTCGAAATTCCTTATCATGTCGAGTTTCTCATCGATGAATTGTTCCAAATGTCCGACTACGTAAGACAGTAGGCTCAGTCTGCATATTAAATAGCAGATATAAGAAGCAAAGAAGATGTCCCTTGTTATGGCAAATATTCCGCACATTGCACCAAACACAACATCCTCCATGTTGGCCAACCAATAATGTTCACTGGCATCCCAAGGAAAGAAGTAATAACCCATAAGGACCATACTGCAATTCTTCTGTATATCGCTGCATTGGTCAACGTGTTCCAATCTGTCATTTATGAATAACACCATTATTGCAGCAAAAATCACTACTGCTGTACCAAGAGCCCATTGATTCATGTTGACGAGAAGTGATGGCCAAATATTTTTGATGGTGAAGCGGTAAAGGGTCCTCAGTGTTGAATTTGGATGATTGTTCATAAACTGTTCGTTTGCGAACATTTCTAGAGATATAGAAAAAAACGCATAAATAGCGTTTTCCACACTAGTAGAAGTCTTGAATAGGTTATGATATAGGCTCCGAAAAATTACATTTAATTATTTCAATTCATTTAAATGATAAAAATATGATTCTCAGAAGGTTCCCATTATGCAACCACAGCTTGTTTGAGAGGGCTGTGCTACAACTGGCCTCATACTAGTACTAGATATAAGCTTATGAATGATAACCAATATTCCTGGAATTGTGCTGTTCTGATTGAAATTTGATTCCGAAAACAATGATTCTTATTCCTTACATATTTTTCACATGGATGAGATGAAATTCGTAGAATTAGAATTTATGTGACACATAAATCGTTCGAACTGGACTTTTCGATGAACCGTATACGCTTCCATTTTTAGAAAATACATACCTGTCAACCAACTCTGGTACTCCTTAATGTTATGTAACAAAATTACTGTACCTACTGGCATAGCCGCCAACAGTAAACATTGCCATTTTCGAACAAACCACTTCTAGATTACCACTGCCGATCTCGCTGTACAAGCCAAGGAAGCAGGTAGTATTGAAAATGATGTAGACAATGACAAAAATTACTTTGCGTCCATAACGTTTCGAAGAACCTGGTGGTTCCCAGGTGCCAAAGAGCCCAAGCATATACTTCACAGTTTCGAATGGTTGGGAATTCATGGTTAATCGTTACCTTTAGTTCTGCTGAGAAAAATGTCTGCAGTCTGCAGGTATATGAATTAGGACATTGGAGAAGTAAACTCTCCCCCTTAATTATCAATTAGGCAATTAAATTAAAGGCTATCCTCTGGGCAGGAAGGTGTATAATTACAAAGTTTCATTCATTTTCCTGAAGAACTTGACAAGTTTGTTAATAAATCAATTGGGAATATTTGTCTGGATAAGTGGTATGGACAGAGAAAGTTTTTTGGATGGAAATTTCATTCGAGTGGAAACTGTGTATTTCAATTAATAATCGTTTTGGTACCTACCTAAGCTGTAACGGTAGAACCAGTCACAGAGCCGTTTATAAAGGCTGTGTCCAAAGATTATATATTATATAATAGATAGATAGATTATATATAATCTTTGGCTGTGTCTTTAGGAAGCTGTGAACCATTGGTGTTCTGTATTGTCTTCGAAGTTACTGCTGTGTTTTCTGTTTTTGCGCCAAGATTACTCTGTACCTAATTTTTGTGCGCCACTTTAGGCACATCATCAGTCACAGGCAGTGTTAATTATTCTGGGCACTACTAATATTTTTGGTAATGTTCATATATTTGCAGGGGCAAAGGAAACCTAGAACACTTAGTAGGTGCCCTGAACGAGTGTATAAAAAAGTTATAACAATAAATGTACTCCATTTAACTACAGTTTTAATTTAAAAATATGTGTTTCATATGAATTTATGCTAATATTCTGGTGTCCTCTAATTTTTTTGTTAATAGAGAATGGCTTTTTTTCAATTTTTTTGTTATCGGTAAACTTCTAGTGTACTTAAAGTAATTCAATTTCATTTGTCTAATGCTTTATTCCTAATAAATCGATTTCATAATAATTTCATGGTGCGAATACTGCTAATTTTCAATTTCAGTCATATAGCTGCTCGAGTTACTTATTCAAGTTTATCAGAGCATTGACTATGGTGTAGACAGTTTTCATCGTCTGAAAAAAATTAGATACCGTCTTGTGTAATTTTACTTCGTATTAATTACCTTCATGAATGTATTTAAATTCGCCATGTAAAGGCCGCCACAAGAAAAAACTAGAGGTTTCTGGGCTCTCACCAGCATGATGTATAAAAGTTTTCGATGTTCTACAGGCATCTCATACCATTTCGTTGAGTATATAGATTCAGCCAATTCCAAACTCTGAAAGATGATCAAGATATTGTTATTAGAAATATTTGTTACGATTGCTCGTATATTTTGGACGTAGAATTGTACAAAGCTTTTGATACTCATAATGCTCATAATGAGAGGCTATACCTGGGATGACAATTCTTCTGACTGAGAAAGCATCATGAACAAGTGTGTGCATCCATAGGATGCCCCACAGTAGACAAATAGTGCAAAAGAACTAGTATTTTCCTTCTGAAAATTTTAATAATTATAGAGATAGAGAAAGTAGTGATTTTTATCTAATCAACCTGAAATATTAGGACAGATGTGTTCACCATCACCAACGTGTTCACCAACAACATGAAACCGAAAATCCTTGATAAGTATTTGTCGAGTGATTCGAATATTCTAAAAAATTCGATAACGCTATAAATATGTCCATGAAATATCCAGAAGTTTGTTCTAATCATGCATAGGTACACATTTCGTGTAAAATACGTGGAAGCGATTACTTATTCAGTACAATTTTTCTTTTAGTGTTTTTAAGATTTTCACAATATGCTAAAATAATGCATTTTTCCTGATCAACTTTGGATTCGACCACAATGTCCACAATATATTGAATCTACCTCTGTGTGATGAAATCTACTTAATGACCATTGTGAAAAATTACCTGAATATACTTTGGTGCTCTTGGATGCACTGCTTAATAACACAGCTCACCTCATGAAAATATTCCTCTTCATTCAAACTGTTATCAACGAATTCGTCCAAATGACCAACGACATAAGACAAGACCTTAAGTTTACACCTGAGGTAACAGATGAAACAGGTGAAATACATATCTCTCCAGTATACAACAACACAACAGAATCCACCAAAAGCTACATTTTCCAAATTAGCTAACCAGTAATATTCATCAACGTTCCAGGGTGAATAATAATATCCTATGTATATCATGCTGCAATCTTTGGAAGCAACACATTCTTCTTTTACATTTAGCTTTTTATAAGTGTGAAGAAAAAAAACTCCAATAAGCATTGCCTCCGCTGTGAAAATAGACCATTTGTTCAGACGAAATAGAGTTTCTGGCCAAATTTTAGCGAGATTCGATCGATAAATATTTCTCAATGTTTCGTTAGGATGACAGTTGAGAAATTTCTCGTTTTGAAACATGCCTGAAAAAAGGATTACAAGTTTATCTCGTTCACTGATACCAAATCCTAATAAAAGAATATAGAAAATATACCTAATGAAAAATCGAAGCCTTTGTTGTTGAATGTTGATTCTGATGATATGAATACTGAAATATCTCACCTCTAAGCCAATTATTGAACGATTTTTGGTTTTGTAACAAAATGGCAATACTTCCGTAACCTCCTACAAGCAGTATGGCCATGTTCGAAAAAATGAAAGTTATTTTTCTCGTCTCCAGCTGATAATAGAATCCAAGACAGCAAGAAACATTGAATAGGACGCAAATTATAATATACAGTAATCGAGAAACTGTATGTTTCGTGGTTCTCTGGTCGGACCAAATACCAAAAATTTCCATCGAATACTGAACCTTTCTGAAGGGTTTCGATGCTTTCAAATCCATTTCTACAGATTTGAATAGGGTTTTTACGAAACTTAGCTCTGAAATAGATCTCGGACGCCTGTCAAAGCTATTTTATATGCACGCCTGGTCTGGAGGAACTTTGCCTAAGAAAAATGAATGAAATATTTATTATTCTAGAACAACTCAACATACATTTACCGAGCATCCATATGATATTTATAATCCTCATATGCATATATACTACGTCAAGTTTTGATATGTTTTATAAATGTGTCTTCTGCAGTGTGACCTAGTTTTTCAGGAAAATCTCATGAAACTTCCATCTATCACTCTACACTTGAAAGAAGACAGTCGTTTCCAACAATACAAATTTAATGAATAACTTAAGTTGACTCATTAGATACAAAATTCGTTTCGAAGTTATCGTACAATCTAATATAAAAATAAAATGGCACTCAGTTAATTACAAATTCAATTAGATTTACTCTTCTTTTTCGGAGATTCATCTTCTGATGAGGAACTTTCTTCTGATTTTCTTTTTTTGTCCGGGCTTTCAATATGTTTGTCGTCTTCGTCGCTTTTAGAATCTTTTTCTTGCGATCCTAATAAATCTTCGAATTTCGATTGATTCTTTTTAATTTTACTTGCTTCTGGGCTATAAGCCCACAGGATGAGATGAAAATGTTCTTTTGTGGGTAGTTCCCCATCCCATAAATCACATTTATTCTCATGAAACTTCTGCAAGAGTTCTTTCAATTTGGAATTTCTAACGATATCCCATGTTGGTTTATTTTCTCCACTTGGCACTGTCCTCAAATTCTTGTACTCGGCACCGGCAGTTTTGTACGCTTTGAGGAAGAACTCTGCTTCTTCATCCTCGATCTCGTGTGTTTTCTTCAGTGGGAGAAGAGCTTCTATAGCTGCCAATGGGAGGTATGCACGATTTTCTTTGGAACGATTCTCAAGTTCGAAGGTACTGAGCCAATCCTCGAATATTTTGACTGCATCGTTGATGTTCTGGAGTTTGTCCTTGTCTTTTGTCACTGTAACAGAATAATACACTATAAATTGTAGAAATTATCATGGAGAGGTGTGAAAAAGTATAAAATAATCAATTCACAATTCGAAAAAACCTTTGAACACTTTTGATTTTAGATTGAAGTAGAGGAGTTTCCAAGTTTTTAGATGGCATTCATGCTGAATAGTGGAGTTCATTAGTATTTTCATAAAATTCTTTTAATAACAGAATCCGTCATAGTGAATAGCAAAAAAATAAGTCGAAATTATAGTTACCGCAAGTATAATTTTTGGAAATAAGTGGCGTAACATATAGTAAATTTTTCAGTGAAAACATCAGAGCGAAGAAGATTCTTTTATTCTGAGAATTATTGAAGCAGAAGTGTGGTTTCTATTCAGGCGAATACTATAACTTAAACTAATAACGAAATTCCTGGTGTGGTTCATCCTTCAAATTCAAATGCCGAAAATTGAATCGAAATCACAAACTTCGTGAGTATTCATCTGTAAGTCACAAAAATAGGTAGTTGTTGTCCAATGATTCGCGAATATAGCATGCTATTAAAAGCATTGCAAAATTAAGATTTTGTGTGAGTCACGCGTAGTAGTAAATCCGATTTTAACGCAGTAGGTAGATACGATTGAACACAATTATTGGATTGCATTTCTGTAGAGGAAATAAGGGGTTATTTCTGTCAGTGATGCAAAAATTTTTTACTAATTTAGGTACTAATGATTAGCAGAGGAAATCTAGATTTATACCTTATCGGGGTATACTCCTTTTTAAGTTCCTTCTTGAACATTCTTTTTATTTTCCTGGTATAGTATCGACTATCGATAGTGATGGAAATAATCAGACGTACATCAGTGCATGCCATATGAATGGTCAGCGATTCTTTTTTGTTACATATCAAGGAAAATTTTTGAAAATTTAGTCAGGTACAGAAAAATTATTACCGCACTCAAAAAACAATACAACATTGCAATAAGGTCTCATCAAATTTTCTTTTACTTTTTTGGGAATGATAAATCAAGAGTTTTCCTTTTGGAAATAACTTAACATAATTTTATGTTATCGAGTGCCTTTTATGATATCTTAATAGCATATGCTTTGAATCGATTGATTTTGTAGATTGAATGTTTCCCAATTTGTGTTCTGAAATATTTGTTTATTTATACTGCAGGCGAAAAAATTCGAAGTGATACCAGATTTGAATTTTCATGACGCTAACAAAAGTAATCAGAGATTATATTGAAAATTTCGATTACACTGAACAGATAAAAACTCAACTATCCTTTATGTAGCAGGAAAATATTTGACGAATAATATGGACATAATATGGGGGTAGGTACTTACGAGTAAGAGTACGTTTTGCCCTTCCGATCAGTCCCTTGATGGCCAATTTTTGGTAATCGGGGTCTCTACCCTCCAAATTTTTCAAAGTTTCGTGAGCTTTCTCCTTGTCTTTGAACCCCAAACCGGGAACCGTATCAGGTTTTCCAGATTCCGAAGACATTTCAACAACTTTAAAATAACGACCTGGATCACTAGTTTATTCAAAATAAGCGCGAATTGCTACCAACTTTGGATGTCGGAAGAGCACTAGGCAAGAGGAACTGACTGACAACAAACTCTACTGTTTGTAAGCAACCGATTAACCTCGAAAATAATTTTGGTCATTCATGAAATTGTGTTGGCCGGCCTCGGAAGAGTTTATTATGATAAGGAGCGGCAACATTACACCTTCTCAACGGTTACAGGAATGTATTCAGGGAAAAATATCAATTCTACTGTCACATAGATACAGTGCTTTCATATAAACTGACCGCTTGTCCTTTGAAAGTTGAACGGTATGGAAAATATTTTCTGAAACAGCTCTTCCTCCATGTCTTGAAGAATCGTGAACAGGATAAACCATATTTGTTCCAAAATTTGATGGTTCAAAAAATCAATTGAAGAAAAGAAGATTATGCAAAAAAAAACAGACGAAAGGACCTTATGAAAGAGGTAATTTTGCATGTCGCGTCGTTACCATGGTCATCTCATCGATGGTCTTCGATGCACAGAATTCAATTTACCCTATAATATTTGAGTATTTGAGTGCGGGAAAAACCTCTGCTCTTTCATATGAGTGCGGGAAAGAAATAGCAGGCTTTCTTCCCTCACCGTTTCAGAAAATAACTCTTTGCGAACGCTTATCGAAAAAAAAATTTGTCAAGTTCTTAAAGAGCAACTCTTCTAATAATAAATCTCGACTGTTCGGTCCTCATCTTTTTGGGGATTTTTCAAGGTCAACAAGCGTATTTCCCAGAAAAATCATCGTAGATCTAAATGTGATACATATTCTTCTCTCAAGTTCTCAAAAAGGTGCGGGTCATGGTTTTTACTTTTATTACATACAAAAGGCTGATTTTGTTTTTTCTCAAGTAGGTATATATTTTCACAATTCATTCCGATAGTTCATAGTTTGAAAGCACGAACTGAATAGAAAATTTTTTCTTTCATTTTTCAGAAATACGAGTATCTTTTATATTTCAAGGCAATTGACGAGGCCTTGTATTCGATGAAATTTATTGAACAATTTTTCAGTATGAATATTCAAAATCATCAATCTTTACTTGGAAAACCTTTCAAATCAGTGGGAAGCAGCAGATAACATCCATTCGATTTTTGTACTCATAACGTGAACGGCTCTAGCGGCTAGTCCATCTCTGGCTTCTCAAGCAGCATACGATCGGTATATTGGCTCATGATGAGAGAATTTCTATCTTTATACCAACTACAATTACGTCATTTCAGGAATCGAGAACGCTTATAATCGGGAATCTAGGTAACATTGACATTCGTACGATGTGTTGTAAGTTTTAATAATAAAGTATAGTAGTCGATCAAATGGATCTCGTTAGTAACAACCGACAAAAATAAACGATTATCGAATAGTAAACAGTAGAAAATGACCCTAGTCGAACACATCAAAAACGACACTCTATTCTCTATCACTGATTGATTCTAGTCATTTTTTTCAATGAGTCCCATTTGAAATTTCGTATTTAACACTATCATTATTATTGTTGCGTTTTTTTGGCTCAGTTCTCAATACATTAGGTATAGTAGTTGCGGACTTCGCAGGTACGTAAAAGAAATTTTCTCAAATATACTACGTGACAAAAAGATCGTTCCCAATAAGATTGAGTTTTAATTAACCACAAAGTAGTAACGGCTGAAGTGGTCATCCATTTGGCGGGACAATATGTCGTGTTCAACTGAAAATTGACGAGTTCTACGAAATTCGATCAATAATTGGTGAAAAATAATAAGGAAAATATTGAAAGAACTTTTTTTTACAAAATATGATTTATTTTCGTTCACACTCTCCTTCTCTATATTCATCAGTTACGTATAAACCTAATTCGTTTAAATGTTCATCATTTCTTTCTGAATGAAGTGACCATTTTCAGAAAGTTGTTAAATACACAATTACTCACTAGACTAAAAAAATAAATATTGCACACAGCCTGTACATCTTATAAATAAAAATTCAATAAGAATTTCATCCCTATACAATCAAGCACAAGCATTTATCGAAAAAATATCGAGTTTACATTGGATATGCTTTTACGTTGATACGGGGTCTTTATGAATGATTTCAACATTTAGTTCAAAACCCTTCAGTGAACTAGTTGAGAGCTGCGAAGAATATAATACAAAGCAAACTGTGATGTTGAATTATTGAAAACACCCTGTTCTCATGAATATAATATTGACGCAGTATATTTTATGTGAAAAGAGCTTAATTGGACGTCTCTAGGGAACTCATCTGTTCGATTTAATGTCTCTAGAATGAAATTTCAAAATCTTCGATAATTCACAATTCCGTTGTCTCTAATTTTCTTGGGTGTGGTGCAGGTAGGGTTTGATAGACGTTTTGCGGTCTTTTATTGCATTTCTCTTCCATTTCGTTACTGCATAGGTTGCTTTCTGGGTTGCTGATGACGTTCTCGTCTAGTGAATCGTGCTCAGAAGCTTGACTATAAAAGAATTAGAGTTTATGAACTCGATATTGAATGTTTGTAATACTTTTTGGAAATGCGAAAGTCTGTACCTGTACAAATCCCCATTTTTGAACCATTCGTTTTCGTATGCCTGGAGCCAAATAGGGTTGCTTCCATGCAATGTATGTTTGTTCGTATTCGGAACTCTTCCACTGATGATACTGAGACCTCTATCGTGGATTTCAGAGTCTGCTCCAACTGAAAAATTATACTAAGTTCACTAGATCCATTACCAAAATTGTTAATGCAGTAGAACCACAATTTTTTCTTTATTTCGGAAAAATATGAATCAAAATCGGGAAATATCGTTACCATAAGCTGTTGCTGTTGCAGCCTTCAACTTCCTGTGGTATCTCTGCCTTTGATTCAAACACAATGCTAAACATAGACACAGCAGGAGAAGTAGAAACATCGATGAAGCAGTCAACCAGAATGTTGTATTGACGGCTTGAAAAGATTTCAATGCAAGAACCCCTCCAGGTTGAGTATCCAATACGTTGAAATCCTGAAAAAAATTGTGTTCATCGGGAATATGAACTGGAAAAATAAGAATCATTACCTTGAACAGACTGTCTAATTTTTCAGTGTTCTGGTCTACCAATCGTAGGACCTCCTCTACTTCCAGAATTGAATTATCTGTTTTATCTACTAGGTGTAGGTATAAGTCAGTCCTTGTTTTGTCCACAGTTCCATCATGATTAGCGTGCACCCTGAATTCGTCTATGTTTACGATCGCTCCTGTTACATTACCAAGTATCCTGATGGAAAGACAAGATCAGGGTTAATTTTGGATGTGTCTACTAGCGGAAAATATTTACTCACTCCCTGAATAATTCGATTTTTTCTCTTAGCTCGGGTGGATGCTGCCTTAGTACGAAGCGCACCCTTTGGTCTTCCCTCAAGAGGTAAATGAAAACCCTGGACATATCTCGTAAGTTGTCAGTATCGTTTACCATGACCTGAGAGTGTTATGAATTCAGTTCAGTAAAATTCATGGACAGTAATGAAAGAGTTGCAAAGATAAATTCAACAAAAAAGAAATAAATCGAAACTGTTCATTTTGGTTAGATAAATAATATCACATAGTCAATAGTATCGAATCAAAGACATATTAGTTGAACTGTAGACAAGATGAAGACATCATATTCATCAACATTCATCAAGTTAAAAAACAAAATGAAGAAATATTACTATAGCTCTAGAAAAAATGATGAAAGAAAAAATTTCTTTCATAAAAAAATTTTCATGTGACATATAGTGAGATTGAATAACCACAGTTCTTCCTCTGGTAGATCCCCATTTTCTTGTAATAAAACTAAGAAATGGAATAAAGGCGTACCATAAAATCGAAATAACCCTTCATCCCTTGCTGAGGATCAAAGTTGAGAATAACATCACCCGTATCCTGGTCTACCACGAATGGCGGTTTGTGTATATTCTCTAGACCTTCAGTCAGAGTCATCTGAATTTTTCCAATCAAGTAATATTTAATTTCAGCATTTCTTCCAATATCCGCATCGTATGCCTGCAAAAGTCCCAAAATAATATGTGGGCAACAGGGGTTCTACGAAAAATTTACCTTCACAGACATAAAGCGTGTACCAAAGTCTGTAGCAGTGCTAACGCCTCCTGTGAACACCCTGTGTAGAAAATGGGGAGGATTGTCATTAACATCTGTCACATTGACTATGACTTTCAGTTGCGTGTCGTCATTTGGATCGAAAAACCCATCGCTTCTTGGGGTTGCTGAACAATCTTCTGTAGCTTTGACTAGAAGGAGGTATGCTGATTGTTCCTCTCGATCCAATGGTTTCAGTATCTGATGATAGAGAATAATGGGAGATAATGTTAACATACTCTTTTTAACCTGCAGGGTTACTGCTTTATAAAGAAAGGGTGAAAAAATATGAATAAGTATATGTACCGTCAATGTGTGTTGGAATTTATCAAGTTCAAACAGTTCTTCCTCGTTTCCACCAATGATATAGTAGCAAATAGGAGTTGGGGGACCCTCAAACTCAAGGTCATCTCTGTCAACAGTATCTGGGAGTTTTTGAACCTCAACTCCTGGTTCCCGATTCTCTGTAAGAAAGTTCCATTAGAATTTTTGAACTATAGCCAACAAGGTTGCTTCTACCTGTGAAGCTTACTGTGAATTCGTCACTCAAAAACTGAGGCTGATAGTCATTTATGTTGCTTACATATACAGTCAGATCTAAATCGGAACTAAGTGGTGTTGGAGTACCTAGATCGTACGCCTCTATTCTTATCTGGAATTGTATTATTTGTTTAACTTAGTTCTACACGAAGCTGTTGTTCACTTACATCGTATATCTTCTGTTTATCTCTATTGAGTGGAAGTCTGAGCTCTAGTATACCGGAAACTGGTTGAAGATTGAAAGTTTTCCAATGACCACCTGGATCAGCTTTTAATTTATACCTGACGGCACCATTCAATCCTATATCTGCATCTGTAGCTACTATTTGTATAAGAGCGCTTCCCACAGTCGCATTCTAAAAAAATAATCGGCTCAGTCAAGCCCTCAACCATGATTTTTCAACATTACCTCTGGTACCCGTAAAGTTGAGTTTGGCGGAGGAGTCACAAAAACTGGAGCGTGATCATTGAAATCAATGATACTGATGCATATTGGTTCTTCCACCAAATGGCTAGGAGTACCCAAGTCTTGCGCACGCATCAGCAGGGTGTAGTTTCCATGACGACCTCTGAGCGGGGCTATAGCCTTCAATTCGGCAGACCATTCGTTTATCTGCTCCACACTGAACAATTCTAAGCTATTTCCATCTGCTATGTCGATGATCACCTAGGGAGCAAAAACAGATACCAATTTTCAACTTGACCAGATTTTATTTTGGGTATTTGCGAAAATAATTTTTCCTGAGAAGCGGAGGCTGAGATGACGCATATAGGTATATTTACAATAGAGAATTGATGATTGCTGGTAACAGAGAATGAAATACAACAAAAAATCACCTATACTCAAAAAATTTGAAACGACTCTAATGAATCTGCGAGCCTGGTGATGTAGGGCAGAGTTCCTTTGAACTGGACAGCCCATGAACCGGACGCTACAGTTTTCTACTATACTCGATAGCAATTTAGCATCCCTTACGTAAATCCCATTTTCGCAACATCGATCGAGATCTCTTGTAAAATGGCTGACCCTGTGGCTGGCGCCTTGTTGCGAAAATGGGATTTACGTAAAGGATGCCAAATCACCATCGAGTGTTTCAAAAAATTGTAGCGTCCGGTTCATGGGCCGTCCAATTCAAAGGAACTCTCCCCTAATGTGTAAAATTTTAGGGAATTTACCTTCGTATATTCTATGCTGCATTACTTGGTACATACCTGCCCATTCGAGGTACTAGGATCATCTGAATCTGATGCATGAATTGTGGTTATTGGTTGACCAATTTCATGGAATTCAGTAACATTTACACAGTATGGTGGAACTAGGAGTTGTGGGATATTGTCATTAACGTCGAGGATAGTTACACTGAAAAAAATAATGAAAATTAAGCAGTTGATTCATATTCCTAGAATCTCTACCCACTTTATATGTTTGAAAGCATTCCGGCTTTCCCCATTATTGAAGCCATACTGATAATTATCCCAAGCTTCAATAATCAGCAGAAATGAAGCCTTCTCTTCTCGATCGAGTTTGTCCGAAATTTTCAATATCCCAGTATCAGCGTCTAATGAGAATTTTCCCTGGGAGGATAGTCGATCTAATAAGTACGTGATCTTCCCATATTCTCCAGAATCTGCATCCTGAGCTTCTATAACCGTTACCTGCGTACCCACAGGCATATCTTCAGGAAGCAATAGCCTTGTAGGTTCGGCCATGAAGATTGGACTGTTATCGTTCTCATCCAACACTTGGATAAAGAGTTCAACCCTTGATGATCGAGGTGGTACTCCTGAGTCTATAGCTTTCACCTGAAAATAAAGTTTGACATGAGGGAGCTTCCGAGATTCAATTCGTTTCGTTCGGCGTTTACTGACAGATAGGTTCATCCAGTTGTATGTCTCGTGATCAATTCTGTTAGAAACGACAAGGTTGCCAGTGGACGTATCCAGAAATACCAGGTTCTTGTATTCAACTTTACCCTCCAGGGCATAAGTTATCGTTTTGTTTTTATCAGCATCCTCTGCCAGAACACTTCCGATGGCTACACCATTCTTTGAGTTTTCCGTTATTGTGAATCTGTAGAACGGCTTAACGAATTTTGGACTGTTGTCATTGATATCCTCCAGCTCAACATCGATGAAAGCTGAAGGGGATATCGATTATTAAAGCTACAAGAAGATTAGAACAATTGAACAACATACTTTTAGCTATTTGCGGACCAGTCTCCGAAGCTAAATCCTCAACGTTAAGCGAAATTCGAAAATTCTCGGCCACCTCTCTGTCCAACGGTTTGGCCACTGTCAAAACTCCTGTTTTGGCATTGAGATGAAACATTTTCGCACAGTCAAAATCGGGAGTCCTCAACAGAAGGTTTCCCCTTTCGTTTCTAGCTTCGCATTCGTTTGGGTTGGTCGAATAGAATAGTCTAGCAGTTGTGTCTAGATCTTTTGCGACAACTTTCGAAACAATCGTACCAACCTGGGAGAAATTACGAATTTAATTGTGAAATGAAAATTGAATTATGCGTTACTCACCGGAACATTTTCTTTGAGTTTAGATTTTCGTGATTCTAGGAAAATTGGATTCTTATTGTTAACGTCAATAACGTTGATGATTACTGTGACAGATTTTTCGAGTCTATTTTCCCCTGGAGCACCATCGAGGGCTATAACTGTTAATTTATATTCTAGGGTTCTTGGTGAGGTGATGTCGGGGTCCAAAGAGGCTCCTTTCGCAACGGATATGACCCCGGTTTCGGCACCAATAACGAATTTATCGGAGGCTCCTCTCTGGATACGATAAACGATATGGTTATTAGGATATGATCCATCTCCGTCCCAAGCTCTTATCTGAAATGTGAACCAATTATTGTAAAATCAATGGTTTAAACCAGGAGAATCTTTTGGTACCTTCATCAATGAAGTGCCTTCAGTAATATTTTCCAATATGGTCTTGTTGTAAAAGTTATACTCGAATATAGGAGCGTTGTCATTCACGTCTTGAACGTAAACCACAAGTGGTACATCGGAGAAGAGACTAGGAGACCCTAAGTCTTTGGCTCTTATGGTCAGAAGCAAGGTTCTGACGTTTTCCTTCGAACTTCCATCGAGTAGTTCGAAGTCTAGAGGGTATTTAGGCTCTATTGCGCCTGTGTGTGCATTGATTGTGAAGTTTTCGTATAACTCGCCGAATAGGGTGTATTCGATTTCACTGTTTTTTGTACCTAGGAAAAGCGTGCTCTTAAAAAATGGTAGGTATTATCGATAAATCGTAATTTCTTAAGACTATTGGATATTTGATTTTGTACATTTGGCTTTCTGTTTTGAGATCGCCTTCGTTTTGGTGTTTCCATTACACCCTGCTCAAAAATTGAATGGATATTCTAGATAAAATTAAATTTTGCATTTGAGTCACATAATTTTTTTTCGAATTTGATAATTTTTCAATCTCTTACATCCTGACAACTGAGGATTATAGTGAAATGGTTTCACTCACCATTGAGATCTGCATCTCTTGCTTCAACCTTTATTGGCACTTCAAAATTAGGTTTATTCTCGAAGAGTCTAGCTTCATATTTGTTATAAATGAACAATGGAGGGTTGTCATTCACATCTTCCAGATTAATTATCAACTGGACGGTATTTCTATTGCCCCTTCCGAGGTTATCCCTCGCCTCCACTGTGAGATAATGTCTGGATACTTGTTCCCTATCCCAATTTGGACCTCCAGCTGTTTTGACCGTTATAACTCCTGATGTTGGATGAAGGTTGAGTCTGGAAAATTAAAATTGTGCCTAAGGACTCAATTCGATGGAGTTATTCAGGGTTCCAACTAGGGGCCCTCTAACTTCATATTTCAAACTTACAAATGCTCAATACTTCCAGCCAAGTTCGTATATCGTACTCCTTTCGTACCATAGTTTCCAGAATCATCGTCCAATGCTTGTACCCAAGCTATCGTTGTGCCTATATCACAGTTTTCTGGAACGCTTACGTCATAAAAGCTTCTTATGAATTCTGGATAATTGTCATTTCGATCCAGAATGTGGACGTATACAGTAACTTCCGTGAATTTCGGATTATTTTTCACCACCTCCTTTGCTACAAGAGTGAAATTCACCATCTTAACTCTTTCATAATCGAGTGCGCTGGAATTTTTTACTTTGATCATGAAGGTGGCCTCATTTATGGCTTTTGTAGGGGAAATATCGAACATGTCGCCAGCGCCTTTTACGTAGAGTTGAAAGGTTCCGTTCAGACCCTGAAACAATCGCGAGTTTCGATCTAAGCAATGAGCAACATTTTTTCAAACAACTTTGATCAAAAATTTGAATGAAACTTCGATCACATATTCTGACTGAAACTTTTATCAATCTTTCTGAATCGAATCCATATCAAAACTCCGATGAAAAATTTGAATGAAACTTCGATTAATTATTTCGATTGAAATTTCGATCAGATATTTTGATTGAAACACCGATCGAATATTTTTAATGAACCTTCGATCAAATGTTTTCTTTAATTGGATCAGTAATTCTCATTTACAATTATTATACCTGATCGTAGTCGAAAACTTCTGGTATTGACGATTTCAAAAACGTCAAGGGGGTATTGACAGGGGAATTTTCAGCTACTTCGCAGTCGTAATGTTTACTTCTAAACATAGGTGTTTCATCGTTGACGTCAGTGACGATAATAGTGACTTCCGTCGAAGCCCAGGGTGATGGCACTATTTCACTTCCTCGTTCTGTAGCCTTAAAGTGCATAATGCTGAGATTTTTCAGATTTTCAGGACAAAAATCGGTTACTTACTATGACCTGCAGAACAAAAGTTCCAGATGTTTCAGACATGGATTCCCTATCTAAAACAGCTTTTGTTTTTACAACACCAGTGGTTTGGTCTATGGTGAAAAGATCCAGAACTCCAGTTATGATATTCGATGAAAGAGAATAAGAGATTGGATTGTTAATTCCTCGATCACCATCTATGGCAATGACTGAAATATTTTCAATCATTAATATGTACTATTTTCTTTCAGAAAATTGTTGAGTGGGTACATAATTCAAAAAATGCTAGGTTTATCAATATCAACATCAAATTATCTCTAAGCAATAAGAATATAATATTTGTTTAGCTTTTCCAATATGTTACATATTCTTTCCATACAGCTTCAATATTACCTTGTAGAACGGATGTTCCTATTGGCGAATTTTCAGCTACTTTAGCGACAGGGCTCACGCGAACAAATTCTGGCGGTTGATCTTCCACATCTTCTACTTTGACGAGTAGAGCTGCTACACCTGTATTAATCCTTCCTTGTTTGGCACGATCAACTGCTAGCACTTTGAGTTGGTGGACATTTTTCTTCTCATAGTCCAGATGTCCTAAAAAGATATTTAATGGAGATGTCGAATAATCAATTCTCAATAACACCATATACCTATGAGTTTGACGACTGCTTTTCCTCCAGATGTTGTCAAACTGAAAAGATCCTTTTCATCGGGCTCTAGTTCTTGCAGATGATACACAACTTGTCCATAGGGACCTTCATCATTATCTGTCGCTTCTAAAGCAGCAATTACACCTGGAGTGGCATCTTCCCTAAGGTAAACCGTTGGTTGAAAGCTCTTGAATATTGGTACATTATCATTCACATCTTCCACAAGAAGAAGTAAACTCTGGGTTATGAAATTGTTATGGCCTAATTTGCCATCTGTTAAAGTTAGTACTAGAGCATATTCGTCACGATCCTGAAAAATTAATGCTGATATTTTCATTCTTGATTAAATTTTTTTAAATTTTTTTGAAACTCGAATATTCACCTCTCTGTCCAACTCTTTGTTGAGGTAGATATTGGCTTCATTTGGTGAGATATTTTCAACACGTATGACGTCGCTTCCTGTTTGTGTACGAACACCAAATTGAAGAGCGTCACCATCAGGATCTAGTCCTCTCAATTTATAAATAACAGAACCTGTAGAAGATATTAATATATTGATGGCTTTTCCATAAATGCCCACAAAATATACAGTATTACTAAATGAATTGGTAGTACTTGTACAACATACATAGATTCAAAATTAACTTCTGTAAATATTGATATACAGCAATAAAGAGTTCTAATAATAATAATATTTTTAAATTCTTGACAGTTTGCTAAAAGGTGTTAGTTTAAAGAATATTTTGGTTAAGATGGTAAAAATAATATTGAAAACGACTCTTCATTGGAATGAGAGTTACGTGCGCAATGATGACAAATCTGTTTGAACAATTTATTGTACCCAGAATGTTGCAAATATTTGCTAATTGCAATTTTTCCATTTAGAGATCTCATTTGTACCCACAGAAATCTGAGTAACTTTATGGAAAATCAATCTAAATTATCCAATGAAGTGAAACCACAAATTTCCAACCATTACTAAATAAACCATCGTATTCCGGGATGCAATGTTTCCGTGTATATTATTCGGCAATAGAAGTAGAAATGAAAAATTATACAGAGGAATTTTGAAAGATTGCATAAGAGCCATATTCATGCTCTTTTATATTTTATACACAACCGTATCAATTCGTCATCACGGGCATTCTGGAAGCTAAAGGTCAGAGTGTTTCAAAATCACGACCTCAATCTGAAGACCAAGACAGCCGTTTACAAAGCAGTCGTCCTCCCAACGCTTCTTTACGGAAGCGAAAGGTGGACGCCCCACAGGCGACATATTAAACAGCTTGAACAAACGCAACAACGTCATCTAAGACAGATAATGCACATCAGATGGTTCCACAAAGTTTGGAATGCAGAAGTCTTGCAACGCGCGAGTTGTACAACAATTGAGACTCAAGTAACGAGGGCCCGACTCAGATGGAGCGGCCACATTCTTAGGATGCAAGACTCAAGACTCCCCAAAATTGCTCTGAATGGCGAATTTACAGAGGGAGGCATAAAACCAGGAGGCCAGTATAAGCGGTTTAAGGATATACTACATCAATCCCTGAAATCCGTTAATGCCAATCATAACTGGGAACAACTAGCGTTGGACAGGTCACAGTGGAGGTTTTTGGTACACAGTTATAATGGGGACTCGAGAAGGATACAGCGGCGGCCCGATCTGGTTGGTGACTATCCATGCCCTGAGTGTGGAAGGATCTGCAGGTCAAGGTTGGATCTCTTCAGTCACAGGAGCAATTAGCCCTAAGAAATCACAAGTCTGTTCGCACCTTTTTTTTTTTTTGCTTTTTTTGTCTTTTTGTAGATTTATTCCCGGTAACGGGATACAGCAATGAATGAATGTAATATTCCAAATTTTTTTTTTTAATTCTTTAATAGAGACCCAAATTGATTCGCATGATTTTCAACAAATGGTGTTTTATAATCAAATCACACTAGTTTGGCTCAAACGAGCGTATACGAGGTTGAGTTAAAAAAATCTGCACCTTCATTCATTTGAAAATATAATTACATTTTTGACAAACTTTTAATAATTATTCATTGAACTATAGTTCTGAAGATACGACGGTTCTTATATAAAAAACATTTTGCAATAACGAGGAAAAATTAAATCACCGAGTGACTAGTTATCAGTACCTTATAAGTAACTAAATATTGCTGAAATTTTGACTTCCATCTATCATTTCCAAAATCATGAAAAACAATCGCTCCGATTTATGAAAATTACAACAATAAGAGCAAAAAGAGCTACTGGCCAATACTTCAATCAACGCATTGAGTATAAACCCCAATAATATTGAATACTCAAAGGTATGTGGCAAAGGAACCCTAATATCAATATGATCTATGTAGATCCTATTTGGACAAAACATTCATTACGAGATATATTCGAGAAAAATATAGCTATAGGTAATATAATAGAGAAGGAATACTGAACAGATTGATTACATGATTTTCACTGACAAATAGAAGTTTTTCACGACTACACACACACGCTATTACAAAAGCTTCCTAAGCTAGGCTGAGATTACTTGGATTAACTTCACTCACCTGAGGAAGCTTTTCTAATAATGAAACAGTGGTAAGAAACACTTAGTGAAAATCGTGTGATTAAATTTATAGATTGAAAACATGTGTACTCACCTACTGGAGTCTCTTCACCCTCTTTAAGTCTTAAAACTATCTCAGTCTGTCCATCGATCAAGAACCTAGGAGGTCTATTGCACTCAACCGAACTCACACAACACAAAAACACCAAAAAACATAGCACACTCCAGAAATCTCCCAATTCCCAACATCTAGCACTCTTGAACTTAATTTTCACGAAAAATCCTTTGAAAGTTCGCATTTTGTTCTTGTAAGTAGCACCCATCATCTCACGTTGAGGTTTCCAGTTGTAATTCATTTTCCGTAACGATAATTTCCTTTGCTTCTGCGGAACCCGGTATTGTTATCATTGCTTTCTTCATGGTCCCGGCGCTACGGTGTGACTGATTGGCGGATTCGCTTCCAATAACTTCAACTTTCTCTGAAACAAAGAATAATCCTTCTTTGAAAAATGATCGAGCGTTGAATCGTTAGGAGAGGTAATAAGGTATGATAATTAGACGGACGCCAATGACCAAATTTCGGGCATGGAAACGTAATGATAGGTTTGGATCGGAAGTATTGTGGATGCGTGTAGTGGACTGTGTCAAAACAGAAGAGGAACAACTTTTTTGGCTCGCAAGAGAGTCGGAGATGAGCAGGTAAATTCTCCGACAATTTGAAAGTGAATTTTTGGTGAAATTTAATTTCTAATTCCTACATTCATTTAATTATGGTTACTACACCAGGATGCACGATGTTTACAAGACAAAAATGTGTCCGAAATCCATGTTTTTCACCCATATATACAGAGTGGTTTTTGTAGTCTGTTCTCACAAAAAAGTAATTATCCACTCGCATTTGATCGTCGTTCATTTACGTTATGAGAGCTGCTTTGATTTGTTTATTATGCCTAGAGTGAGAAGACAATAGAAATAAAAGATATAGAGAGGAAAAGTGGGCTTAAGAGTTGCCAATTATTATTTTGAGTAAATCTTCCCTTTCCAAAACCACAAATTATTGAAATTGAGAACATTTGGACTCCCCTACTGCAATGAGTGCAATGTTACAATGATCGCCCCTGTAGATATTTAATTATTTCTTTATGTATACATTAGATCAAGCTTGAGAATCAAAGTATCATCATGGTTTGCTCTATTTCATTCTAATTGAACACATCAAATCTAAACCTCTTCACCAAATACTTTTTTTTTGTGATTTATTGACTTTATGATTACTTGAACCTATCCTAATCTGATAATAATACCTTCCAAACCTACAAAACGTAATAAAAATTGACCAATTAGCTTCGATTATCAAGACTATGAAATTTATACCTATTAATATAGCCATTAATAAAACCTGTGTAACTGATAATTATTTCTCAAAAAATCCTACTGAATTTAGTATATTGATTTCGATATGCTCGATAAAAAACTAACTGGTCATCTCCAATTCGATATTATGGCTAATATAATAAGAGTAGATCATGTTGATTTTACATATTTATTGCTATGATTTGCGGTCTAGAAAGCAGGATTATTAGCGTTCCAAATAATTTCCTCAATTACTCATTGCAAATTGATGATGGTTTTCAACCTGATTAAGGGGAAAATCATCGACTCCCATTTTGAGGAACAAATGAAATTTCTACTGAGTTGTATCAAGAATTTTCTTCAACTGGATTTTTTTCGTTCTTCAAAATGGGTCGAAGGGTGCTCACATTGGGGACTAAATGAACTCCTTGCATCTCAAGAACAGTGTTTCAAGTCGTTCATATTATCAATTAGTGAATATTCTATACTTGTGAGTTGCTGATGTCATTATCGAGACACTCTGTTGAAAAAATCAAGTAAAAGTAGGAAGAAAAACGGGACGAGAATTGAACCTTGAGGGATGCCACAAATGATGACTCGCCAAAGTCTGGCCTTTACCGTCCTGCTTCTTTTTTGTGAATTGACGCAGGTCCAAAAGTCTCTTAGGAATTCGCTCATATGCTCGCTCTTAAGGAGAAAATTCTCAGTGAAATTATGTTCCTAGGTACCTCGATAATGCTTTTTTTTGTAGTTTTCTTCCGCTTCGTAATCACCAGCAGGAAAAACATTAATGAAATAACTTGATTGAGTTATCACACTACACGCAACGTAACGCAGTATAAGAATTGTGTTGGAATCATCATCTATTCAATGGCATAACTTCTTTCTATGTTATTTTTATAGGTGCATTGTAAAACTTAAAGTTATTAGCAATGACAATTGCAACTATTAAAAGAATATTACGGTCACTCACTGGACCGTTACGAAGAAAAATAGGTTATAGAGTTGTCAACTATACGAAAAAAGACTAAACGTTTAACTCGATAGAATGACACCTCCACATATCTGCTTGGAATTAATACAAAAATCTCTGGGGTGCATCGAGATGTAGTACCACGGACGTTGACCAGATGAAATGGCCATTGACCACGGCAACAAGAGTTCATTATGCATGTTTTGCTCTGTATTCTTTTTGCCTGTTGAATAATCTTTCAATGTTAGGCAACAAGGAAATATCTGTAAATTCGGTCCAGTTACTCTGGAGGATATAAATTTGAATGAAGAATCGAAAAAAATCGTTCTTGATCTTGAATTTCATCGATTCGATATTTCCTTGTGGATATTTGAGTATCTCGTCCAAAGTGACAATGTTGGTAATGAAATAACAATAAGTACATTACATAGTATTTATAGGCACTATAAAGGAGTTTGCTGCCAAGTAGAATAGGACGCAAAAAGATTGAATTAACTGAAATTGTTCTATTTATATCCGAATCGTTAATAATTCTGCATTCAAGAAAGAATTACCCACATGCAGTTTCTTATAGGCAGATATTCGCGAACTGTGAAATTGTTGCAATTTTTAAATCCTCTTTAACTGTACGTTTTTTATCATTTCTCTAAGTCTCTGAAATATTTGTCATTGTGTTCTGTTTCCTTCAGCATGCAATAGATGAAGATTGAATATGGTTGAAAAAAATTCTATTCTTGTCCACATCCAAATTTCAAACCAGAATAGATTAAAAAAACGCTGAAATGCATGAATCCAATGAAATTACGAAGGTTCTGAAAAAAATTTCATCCTGAATTCAAAAAAATTGCTTTTCAGGTGCCATCTTTAGTATTTAAGCAGGGGCTGCTCAAAAAAATTATAACTATATTATTTTTTGACGAGTAGGTAGTCAACCCTTAAATTTTTTCGCAACTATTCTTTTATAACCTGTACATTCAGCGAATTGAAGTGCCGATTCTAATCGACAAAGTGAAACTTAGAAATGAGAAAATGAAAAGATGATGTAAGTGGGTGAATCGATGTAGATATTTATAAATCTTGTTATCCACCAGGATTTCTTGGATTTCTCTGTGACTGCTCATTAAATGATTATGGTGAAAACAAGATCAAGTAGGTATATAAAATTCTTATCAATTCAATTATAGATGTTGTGAGCAGACAAGATCCTTCTCTCCTACTAAGATATCACCGTTTCAACGGTTTGTTGCATATCGACTCCTGGGGCCATGCTATTTTATGCAAGAATGAACAAACTGATGGAAAAACCTGAATTTCCCTTTTCATTTCGTCAACAACAACAAGCTTGTAGTTGGATGATTAATGACTGATGTTATTATTACAAAAATGGAAATTATCGAACTAAAATGGCTCATGAGAATATTCATTATTCGTTGAGCATTAGGTATATTGATGCTGGTGGAAATACTCTTTTTTGCTCTTAAGTTGGCATCTTCATATAAGGAATATACTCATTATTTTTTATCTAAGCAAACCATATTCCTGTGATGAGTATTATGATATTTTTGTTTTCTCTTACTCTTTCCAAATTAAATACTGGGAGAGGACGAGAAATGGTATGAAATATTTCTCTAAATTCGATGAAATATTGAATCAGCACCTAAATATTATTTATAATATCCCTTTGATTTTTTATAAACACCCTCTGGCCAAATGGTAACTGAAACAGTTCTATATTTAATGTATATGTATATAATTCGAGAACAGGAAGAACACTTATTTACCATAGTTGTCGTCGTAAATATATTTTACTATTACATCCGAATTCTTCTTCTTGATAAATTCGATCAAAATTCCTCTTTCGAATCAAAACTGTTCGCAGCTTCCGCTACAATATTGATATAAGAATCCGTTATCGCGGCAAGATCTACTTCGGTTCTGAAGAATTGAGACCAGTCCAATATACAGGTAGTTGGAAAGGCTTTAATCCATCTTGTCAACAATTCTTGGGGCGATTCAGTTTGATCAATTTATGTTGATATGGTGATATCTCTGATTATTTCCGATCTGATTCTGCTATGAATACAATTAAGCGTGGCTATAACCAGAAATTTATGGTATGATAATGAGAATTGTGGAGGATGTCCCCGAGTAAAATAGCTGTGAACATTTGTAGCACAATCGAGCAGTATTTGTTGTAATTTTCATACCACCTATATTTTCTATTACCTACTTCAGATTTTTCGGAAATTTGATGATATTTCGATTTCAAAAGAACAGTTTATAAGTTCAATAATATACGGTATGTGAATGAATAGTTGAAAAAATTTAAAAGGGGATTCCTTGCAAAAAAAGTGTTTTCTTTTAGCAGCCCCTGCTTGAAAACACTTACTGAAGATGGCACCTGACAGCAATCTTTCATGTTTTCTGGTTTCTATAAGAAAAAAAATTAAAATTGCTGCTGAAATGAGTGAAATCTTTAGGGATGTTATAAAAATTCTTCGTGGACTTGTGGACTAATAATAGGCCTTATCGTCTCATTTGTCACTAGAATTTGCGATGTCGTTTCCGGTGTTTCTTTTTCTTCGAGCTATACCTATATGGTATTAATGAGTGCAACGCTTTAAGCGAGATGAACCAGGAAATTATTTCCGTATAATGTTAAGACTCCAGAGGATATCCTGCTTTATCAAGGACCGCTCGGCAGTGGTCAAGGACAAAGAAAGTTTCAAAGTGGGTATCTCGTTTGGTAGCCGGTATTCCGATAATACCGATCGTGATTTTCCTCAAATGTGTAGTTCATTAAAAGATGTCCAGAGTTTTTCTAGATTATATGAAAGGCTGCAATAGTTGCTTCTATCCCTGCCAAAAAACAAATTTCTTCGAAGAATATTAGTTTCGAAAATTGATGTCATAAATTATATGGTCGTATTCATTTTATATTTCAGCTGTATAATTTCGAGAACACATTTTTTGGACTCCACAAATTTTTAGGAATACACAAGTCAAAACTTCTTTTGCTTTCGAATAATGAAAAATTGAATACAGACAATTTTCAATCCTACAAAAGGTTTTTTGATTATAACAAGACTTTCACAAAAAAATTGTGAAATTCCACAACTGTCTACGGATGTACAGAGGGCAGAAACACAGAATTGATATTGCATTTGAATTGGGAGAAGAAGAATTCTAATTTCTTCCGATTATTCAGAAATATAGGTTCTCTACGACAAGAAAAATACTGATAATAATGAAAAATAAAAATTAACCAGTGGAGAAACTAATTATTATGATCGCATTATCAGTATGATGCAGAAACATTCACGACCTGAAGGGTGGTTTACACTTGATTGAAATCTAATTTTCAGTTCCTCATAAACTTCGAATTGATGTAAAGTTTGAGTGATTTGCATGCTATCCCTCATTGTATGTCGATTTCAACCCAAAAAGATTATTTTAGTTCGTAATAAGTTCCATTAGCAAACTTTTTGAATACGAAGAACAAAAACAAATTAAAATTCTTTGAATTTCAAAAGTGAAAACTTTTGAAACACAATAGGTTAGTCTCCATATCATGTACAGGATGTTTACATCTGCGTCTTAAATGTGGCAGGTGATTTCTTATTCGAAAATATTAATATGTCGTGAAAAATATGGGGTCGAATATGCACTTCTTCTGGGTTGTCAAAAATGAACTTTTTTCATGGTTTTGTTGATAATATGAAAAATATCATGATGAAATGAAAAAGACAAAGAATATTTCGTTAAAACTTTTCATATGATGTATCTCATTATTTCAAACTTCAATTTAAGGTAATTTATCTACAGTTGAATAAAAGTATAGTGTTCTACATCACGAATATTACAAACATGTTTCTGGATTTTTACTACCTCAGTGGTTGAGTCGTTAAACTCTTCCTGTAGTGGAAAGTGTAAAAATAAGAAGTGTTTGTCAATAATAAAGTGAAATTATCAGCTTTTTCACATTTTACGAGTACTAGAATTAAGGGACTTTTGTGTCTGTCGGATTCGAATTGCATTGGTACCAGGGTCAATGACAATGACACTATAATGTATAAAATACATCGAAGAGGGACGATATGGTCTATGGTTTCAGGTATAACCCGTTTAATTTGACAGGAAATGGAATCACCATAATGTGAATCAGTATGGTAATACTATACTATATGACAACCACAGGAAGGGAAGTACCAGCATGGGGTAGATAGGAAATTTATTTATCAAATGTCGTCTCAGGGAAGAGAGAGATAGAATAACTTGTTGAAAATGGTTCAGTTGATATTATAAAATTTTGTTGTTTTGGTATCTTAGAGTAATGAGATTGATTTCTCTTGAAAATATACTCAATTTATTAACACGAAATACAATGAAAAATGGGGAATAAACAACAAAAACGTATAGAGGATTTTTTCAGGATGGAAAGGGTCGATTTTCATTCTCACATCCCTTGAATTCTTGTTTTCCAACCCCCTATCTCACCCCTATTTATAAACTTTAATACCTACTAAAAGGGGTCGAGTTTGAGTTTTATAATGTGAGTGGAGTAAACGAGATATCGGAGGGTGATTTTCAGAATTTGATAATATATGAATTATATGCTATAAAATGTTTGTCAGGTGTGGGGTTCGAACCCACGCTCCCTTTCGGGAACCAGAGCTTAAATCTGGCGCCTTAGACCGCTCGGCCAACCTGACGCTGTAAACCTTGATAAATGACTTTGCTCAAAAGGCCTTTAGGTGAAAGAGGCAAAAATATCTATTTATAAATCTACATAAATATAAATAAGATAGAATTAAAGATACATTTTATTTCCACAGTCTAAGTTTCATTCAAAACTTTTGAAGCATTTTCTCATTTAATTGAACAACTATGTACCTATGGATGTTGAAACTGAAACGAAATATTCTGTAGGGAGAAATGAATGGGTACCATTTTTCCAAGAAACTGTTTTCAGATCAATTATTCATCATTTCTATTGTTCCTCAAAAAATCTTCAGAAAGAGTAATTTCAGGATTTGGTATATCACTATATATCAACTATCCTCAAAGCTATCTTTACTAGGACAAACATTGCAGAAATAATATGTGGTCATCACTTTCATTCACAAATATATTTTCACTTTCACACGTTTGTGTATAAGCTTCAATATCTTGTGTACTGTATAGAGATAAATATAGGTATTGAAGAAACTGCATTTCCACCCGAGCATTCATTCCAGATGATTGATAGCGATGAGATTGTGTGAATATGCTTAATAGGTTTCTACACTTCATTCAATATTAAATCAGAGAATTATATGTATCTGTACGTGCTGCCAGCTCGGCTTGAGAATCCGAAAATTTCACCTTAATTGGATGTCTCGTCCATAATAAATCTCTATTTATCCTTCGAGGTGTCGATTGAGATAAAACAGATAGTTTCTAATTTTAAATCGTATATTGGAAGTCAAAGGTTAACGAAAGTAATAAATAAAGATATGAAACGGCCAGTTCCTTCATTAAAAAATGGAATATGATGTTCAGATTTTGAAAAATTGTTGATATTCATTCAAAAGATTCTTGTGTATTTAATTATCTGCAAAGATTTTTTTAAATTGTGAAGAATAATGATTTTTATAGATAGAAATTGTCTCTGGTATTAGCAGTTCTCTGAAGTGGTTAAAGTTAATATCAAAACAGAGCCGGTAGAAGGGGGTGAGGCAAAAATAACATTGAAACTACTTTCAAACTTCACAATTTCCGGATGTATAGAAAAAGGTCATAAAAAAATTAGAATTCAGTAAAAAGGTTCACGCATAAACATCATATTTTTCTGCATTTATGTCTAGAGCTCATTCCATGGACGATTCAACAAAAACAAATGAAAAGTGTGCAATAACAGTTTATTTTCATCGTATTGTGACATAGTATTTGCGTTTAATTTCGTGATGATCGTTTGTTTTTGTTTTGACGTGACAAAAGGACAAATAAACAAAAAACAAAAAACAAGCAAAGAAAGATGCTTCATTACCGATTTTGGATATGGAGTTTGAAGTTGTGGTTTGGGCTATTTAATCTTTTCTTGAAAACTTCAGGGTTGATTATTAAAAATAATGAAAATTCTGTTATGTGATGACAAAAAATTTTTTCGATTACTAGTCTATTATTTGAAGGAAAACATTTTGACATTCAGAGAAACTGCTTTTTACAATTTTGTCAATTTAATTTGGAGATATACCTATCTAATAATTTTCATATCGATTTGATGAAAATAGTGTGTATCGCTGAGTTCTCCACTTACTTAATTAAAGATCTTAGAAAGCATTTTGCATATGATTAGTTTTTCATAGTATGCGTATATCTTGCAAAATGTAGGCCGTTTTATAGCAGTTTCATATCAGTAAGTAGGCTCAAAGCTTGGCGACCTGAAAAGATACACAATACGACAATATTTCATTCAATAATAATTGTATCAGTTTCACTTTATTCATCACCTTCGGGCATAGACAAGTATAGGCATTTTAACGATGTCCGTTATTATAAATGCTATTCCATACTTATTTCCTACAATAAACAATATATCGGCGTAAGCGATAAAAAGATTATAGAATTTTATATTAAATTAGTACAACAAGAGCACACTATAATATTTGATTTTTTTATAATAAACGAGTGAGAATCATTTCAGAAATTTTTATAATAGAAATATCAATCGAGAATCTTTAAGAAGACCCCTATTTATTGATTGTTCAACATTTTTCACTTCGCAATATCGCAATCCACTTATATCCTTATGAAGGGACACAATCCAAGAAAAGACATGGTAATTCTTTTTTATTCAGAAGATACCTAACCCCTCTTGAATAACACGACACAATTCCTTTTATAGAAGTAAATATATAATTGAATTTTGAAGTTTTTAATAGGAGACGATGATGTTCCTATATAAATAAAAGTGTAATTTTCTTCGAATTACTCGGAGAAAAAAATTTTAGAAAGTAAAGCCAATCATCTGCTTATATTCAAACATGGTCATACATAGGTACTCCATATTGTCATTATACTTTAGTACCGTCTTGTGAAGCAGAATGGCAGAAAAGGAGTGCAATATATGCAGACTATGAATTTTTACAGTGTGGGATGGGAATTTCGTTCATTTATTCTCAGAAAGTTATACATGTCATCAAAATGAAGATGAACAATAGAGATTTCGAAGTAGTGAGAATTATCAAGACAAGTTGTCCATGAATTAACATGACTTTCATTTTCTGTCTGCAACAAATTATTAATTAAATTTATTTTTCATCTGCTATGATGGTATGTCGAAACTTCACCAGAAATGAGAAACAAACACCATCAACTTGGAATTAGGCATTTGTCCACATCGAAGAAGTATACATTTCATCACTGATATTGCCTATGCAGAAATTTGAAGTTTCCCAGCTATGGAATGAATTCCGCATTCTCATTATATATACATGTTTTCGATAAACAGAAATTTACCTTTGATTTTTGAATAATTCTATGATGTGAGAATGCCATACAAAAAATTCTAAAAATATTTATCTAAACTACACTTTGTAACGTTAAATTTTATACGTTGAATTGGGGGTTGAAAGTTTAACATGACAAGGTAGTTTGATGCAACATGATCAAAAATTTGAATATTTTAATGACCTTAATCTCTTGGGTAATTTTTGATATAACGAAATTTTGAATAAAATAGTAGGTAGTAGATTGATTGATTGATTTCTCGACATCAGTTGTTTTGAAGCCGGAAAATCTACAAAATGTTAAAGTCAATTAATAAAAAATTGGTCGTCAATTTTTGCATGTTTCATCTAGATTAAAAAGGTACCTTGTCATGTTGAAATTTGAACCCCCAATTTAACCTATAATTACAATTTACAGTTACAAAGTATAGTTTGGACCAATCTTTTGAAATTTCAATCTTTTCTGAATTTTCTGTATCACTAGAAAAAAAAATGATGCTAGGAATACGTGAAGCAAGTTGAACCAAATATATAGGTACATTATTTTTACAGAACGAATCGTTATAGTATTTGGCACAACAACGATAAATTCGCTGAAATCCATACTTCCGATTTTGCAACGTTGCCGTCATATAGTTTAATTAGGTATGTGAAAAAATTTAATGTTCTGATTTATCTTTTAGAAACTTTTTGATCTGTATGAAGGCATGTATGAATGTTCATATTTTTGGAAAGATTTCCAGAAATGAACTAAATTAAATAATGTTATTGCGTTTATCTTGAATGAGAAGACGAAAATTAATTGATACTTTTGTTTTACCTCTCACTTTATTCAATAAAGTAATTAGTAATAATCCTTTTATTGATAGTACGTAGTTTATTTATATTTTCTAGTTACTTCATGCTATTTTCGATTTCACTTTCATCTGCTGTGTAGGGTGTAGATCAACTTTTTAGTCTTTCAAAAGCACTCTAAGTAACAGTCCATCCTCGAAATGAATAAATATATTAAATATTTCAACAACGCAGGGGGTACTTATTATGACAGGCACGGCTAGTGTCCTAGGAAGAATTGCAAAGAAGGATGTTATTTTCTTAGCAGGATATTTTTTCTACGGTCCTTTAGTAAATTGAAAATTATCCCCTGTCCTTGTTACCACGAGACTGAAATTTCATTGTACAATGGAGAAAATAAGTGTTTTTAATCATATATTCGAATGAAATATTCAATTTTAAGCATTTTATGGATGCGGTAATGATTCTTGAAGATTGAACTGTGCAGGAATCAAAAATAATAATCGATCTTGAAAAAATCCAAAAGCATATTATTGTACCAAGAACTGATCCTTGTGGGAAACCTCTGTCTCGCCTAATTCAGAATGAGCCAACTTTTCGAGACTTCTACCGTGTATCATATACAATTTTATTAATAAAACTTCTAATTAATTTGGACATAAGTTCTATATCATCACTCACTTTTTGTGATTTTTTTCTAGTGGATCCCCGCAGGAAAAAAATGCAGTCAGAACAATAATCGCGTCAATCACAGATCGCTCGGCGTCAAACACTCCCGCATTTCCGACCGCCACTCATCACTGTTAGCACAGAAATAATGGTAAACGTTGCTCCTGAAGAGTTTTAGTTTGATAATCCATCATCTATAGCGTAGTAGAGGTAAAAAGTGGAGCGATCACGTTGGCGTGACGGAGGTGAGCGAGACGAAAATGCAAGTTTCCGTGAAACAAACTGAATGTGCACGAGGGGAGGAAGTTCACGAATCATGAAATTATTTGGGGTCTCCTTCCGGAAGGGAGAGACAGACGCGAGCAATTATAATCGCGAACGTTTCCAGGGTTTCCGTTTGTTTAAATAAACATAAACCAGAGAAAAAACCTTGGGAATTTTTTTCTGGGGAGTCTATTTTCTCAATCTCAACAGTCTGAAATATGCAGTTCCTAAAGATTCTAAATTGAAATTTTCACTACACACTAAAGGGCTAATGACCCTAGTAGTCAATGCCAAATAAGCAGGAATTTTTTTTTCTAATGAGCGAATTTCGAAAATGGACTCCTTAGGGCACAAGACTGACGCTGCCCAAGGATGGAAAGTTTGAATTTTCATTGACAAGGAACATATCAAGTATAAATCGTGTGGTTGAAACCATCATCATTGAGAATTATTAGGGCTTTTACATGTTTAGAGTCTCATATTAGTCTATCGTAATTATATGACTCAAAATTAATCATTCAGAAGTCAGAGCCGAATTCTGAGAGGATGTTATTCGATTTTTCTTCCAAATATCCTGTGTATTAATCCCCTGTATTTATCGAGGAAAATCTTGATGGCGTATGGAGGCATAAAAAAGTCAAGTATTACCTCTCTAACAACGCTCTTGAGTGCTATAGACTCTTTTAGATAGGTACTAGAAAGTTCTCTAAGATTTCAAGTCTCTAAACTTAAGGCGTTTCAAAAATGGTCCTTCCAGTTCTGGACTTAAATTGAAGCCTTACAAACTAGAAAATCTCCAAGGCTTTGTGAAGAACGAGCCTTATTAGTATAAAATTTCACTTTTCCTTTCATGGAAGTCAATTAAATGGTGTGCAGACAAATTATATCGTTGATTTTTCTTCGTTGTATTGATCACAGACATAAAATTCTCTTCTTCTCTTCATTCGTTCACTGAAACCATCAAAAGCTCAGGAATATTTCAGAAGGTATTCCAAAAGCAGCTTTTCTAAATCTCGATTCTTACCAACACTCTTTAGAGATAAGTAAATCTCCAAAATTTCGAAAACAATGCATTTTTAGTGTGAAATTGGCAGTTTTTATTCGTTATTGGAAATTTTCAAGTCTCTACTAATGAAAAATTGGGAAAATCCCAAAAAGCGTTTCAAAAATGGTCCTTCCAGATCTTGACTTCAAATGATTGTGTTAGAGACTAGAAAATCTCTAATGACCAACCTAAGTCTGAAAATTACGTTTTTATTAGTGGCAGGATAAATAACGGTGTGTAGACAAAGTGTTACCTCCCATATATTGATCACCGATATAAAACTTCTTGTTTTCATTCATTACTTGAAATCTTCATAAAGTCTTTGAACGAAAATTACAATAAGCGTTCAAGTTGTTGTTTCTTGGTCGATTCCAATAAATATTCATATTTGTAGATAGGTAAAAATATATTAATTTTCAGTACAAATAATGAGTTTAATTTACTTTCCGCAACTGTTTGGAATAGCTGGTCTAGATCAATTCTATATTTATCAATTATAATTCTATTTTTCTATTAGTTATTATTAGTCCTATTATTGACAGTTTAAAATTAAGCCCAAAAATAATTCGAGTCATATCGAAACGTGAAAAAGAATAGAAAATAGTCGAGCTCGGAAACTAGGTACTGTGCATAAATTGATGAAATTTCGAACAAATTGAATCATAACTGAAGAGGCAGGATTCACTCAAGGTAAGTATCTGCATACACAACTGAAATTGTGGTTCTCAAGAATTATAATGGTTTTGTGTGCATTACCATCTGGTTTTCATTGTCCAGACACAGGATTTTCTTCTGTAAGATAGGAGGAATATAAAATCAATAAAAAGGCAAAGATTCAACGAGTTTTATTTTATCTTTGGTTTTAAATAAGAAAAGTTCAGACAAATTCTCGTTCGAAACAATATATACAAAAAGAGAACGAAAAACTAGATTAAAATTTTTATATATTTTAAAATTCATTGAGAAGTAGAGGTAATATTTTTTTTCATACCAAAAATAAATAATGCAGTTTCTATTAGGCAAATATTTAAAATAACTTTTTATCGTCTTATAAGTAATTGATTTCATATGTGTCTTTAAATACTGTGCATCTACTACTCCAAACATATTACAATTGGATGTACATAATAAACTACATTGATTTCAATCTATATCTATCATCAAATCAATAGATTTGTAATTTGGTATCATCACAAAGAATATCTTTCTTTGTACATTTTAGACTTGCTTAGACTTCTAAGTACATTTTAACTCTGACGAACAATATTTCAGCAATTATGATACCAATAATCCTCTCAACAGTTGCGATGTTTCAACTTTTGAAACTTCATTTTTTTCATCGTGAACTTTGAAAGTTCCGAAATTTTTTCACTTGCTAATTTGCTGAAGACTAGATAATGAGGAAATCAAATTCATATCTTGTTCTATCAGATCGACCTTTTTCTAATATAAAAAAGGAAAAATCGGAATACTCAGTTTTGGGCACTGCATCAGTATTGCTCTTGATCATCTGATGATTTAAGAATAATTTTCAGTATTTATTTTATAAATGAATATGGATGGCGATATTCCTTCAGCTTCCCAAATACACAGCCTACAAATAGATCACAATTTACAGTATGTTCTACAAATTCAAATCGCTACTCAATGAAAAATAAATATTGAAAATTGATACACAGAAACTGCTGAAACAGATAAACGAATAAAAAACGGAACAAGCAATGACTTGAGGAACAATTTGCGAATATACAGTATAGAATATAAATTGGAATCCTTTGTGTATATAAAATGATTTTTTTCGAAATATAACTTAGAAGGAAAAGATTCCAATTTCGAATATCGAAGTGGAATTTATAGAGATAAATACACAACTCAAATTATCACATTACTTTTTAGATATTTTACATGAATTCGACAACATTGTACAAATAATTTACAGGAAACATGAATGTTCAGGAGAACCAATTGAACTCGTGGCGAATACATTTCATAATAATTATATATTTGGGACATTCAAATGACTCTGAGCATGAGAGAGAATAGAATAATTATGCTACAATTTTACACTAATTTAGAATATATGAGTACAGAACAGAGCAAAAATTGTTCATATTCTCCACTGCCCTATACTAAGGAGAAATGCATCAGGGCATTTTTAACTACAATTCAATTCGCAGCATTGCTTTTAATACAGTCTTCCTTTGAATTTGTTCTCGATACAACAATACAAACTGGACCTCTCACAATTCTCAATAAATCAATAATTTCGGTTGTGGTCATGTGTTCCACGCTCTCGTCGTTAACCTGAAATGACGAAATAAACTGTTATGCCGCTGACTTTGTTTTAAAAATGGATAACTATTACTTCGGATTGCAAAATTACAGACATACCCTTATCACCCGGTCACCAGGTTTCAGTCGACCGTCTCTGGCAGCCACACTATTAGCATATACAGCACTGACGTATGTAACTCCTGCTGCCCCTTGCAAACTGAATCCCAATCTGCTATTCCAACCACGGTTCAGCTCGATGGCAAGAATCTATTCAAATCATTCGAAAAAAATCAACTCAATAAAAATAAAACGGATGTTTTCGTTGGATCATCAAGTATGTATTTTGAAAATAGGTTAACGAAATAATAATGGTGGGAGAATTCTCATTGGAGACTGCAAAATATCTCAATTGCTTTACATGTTTAGGTGGTCGAACAGCATCATTCTCATGACCGAGAATGAAGAAGTTCGAAGTATCACAGTATTCAACTCAGAACTAATAGAATATTCAAAGAATTCTTTCAGTTTTTACAACGGCATCTCCAAGAGGCATAAAAATTCAGCCTTTTCGAACCAAAACACAATCGTTTACCTATATGTATATGCAAAGTAGGGGTAGATCAGAAAATTACGAATGTTTCAAAGATATACAGAGTGAGTAAAAAGAAACGCACAAAATTCAGTCTTTTGTCGGAAAATACATGAATAAAACAATTTTCATTTTGATCCAGAGAATATAGAAAGGAGGTGCAATGGGAGAGTACTCGAGGTCACTCGGGTGTGGCCACACGCTACGTCATACTAGTGCTAGCATAGGCTGTACAGTGCAATAAATGTAAATACTTAATTTACTCTTCATTGACCAACTCTTGGAAGCCTCTTCGGCACTCCCAGTGAATAATTCATTAAATAAACAACGTTTTGGAACAAAAGATGAAGTTATTTTGAATTATCTTCTTCACAACCCATCGTCAATTGATCAGTTAGCGACCGTTGCTTCGTTCTGAATCAGGTTCTCCTAGCACTACTCAACATCAATCGGCTTTGAACTTAAATAAGCTGAAGACATTAATTTTGTGCGCCTATTTTTCTTCTTCTTGTCGCATCTAGGTGCATCAGTAATTCGCAGAAGCTCCGCTAGAGTTTTCGTTCTAGATTCTAGATCACTTTAATAGGGGGTCTTATCAGAAAGTTCGACATCCAAGATGATGTTACGAACTTTATAATAAAGATACCTTGGTATCTTCTCACCTCATTTTCTTCCTGCATCTCGAATTCAGCCGTGCTCTGGATAGGTTCATCTTTTTCTTCCAAGACGGAGCTCCTGCATTTTCTACTCTTGCAGTCTTCCACCATTTGCTGTTGGGGAGGAGGAGCGGTCCTAGAAGGTGCTGGAGGCTGTTCTTCATGGTCAGTGACACAGGACGGATGGGCGGTCTGGTAAGCTGGGTTCTTGTAGCTGAACCCGGCAGAGGAATTCTCGAGGGGAATGTGGGGCATGCTGGCGGGTCCCTGACCGAAGCTGTCATTGGCTTGGCCTTGATCTGGGCCCTTACCTTCGTCATGACCTAGGTTATACGTAAGATTAGGCGCGTCTAAAACTTCAGCGTCAAGATTATTGAGTTCGTATGCGTTGTGGGCAAGGGAGAAGTTGAAACGGGGCTTTCGCGCCACCACCGGAGTTTGGTTAGGATTGTAAAGATCAAGGGAACTGGGTCGAGACGGTTTGTCGCAGTCGTCCGAGGAGTCAACTATGAACAGAGAGGTGTCGTCGCTGAAGGGGTGCGCATGGTGGAGCAGCCCCTCGTGAAATTGATCGTTGTCATTTAGAACGGGGTATTTGGTGGAAGAGTGATCGGTTTCTTGAGAGGCATCGGATGGGTAAGGTTGGCGACGCAGCCTCCTGGGTGAAGCACTTGGTGAAAGTGATCGTCTGTATGTGTCTTGATTACCTGGGATCAGCTTACGAACCGCTATATCGTTCAGCATGTCCACAGCCTCCTGTCTGCAGAATGAAAGAAAACAGAAAATTAAGACGTGTTACTGACCTGCGATTTTCACACCAACAAGAAGAGTGCGGACGCTCTATAAAAATGAATTGAAAACGGTCTCATGCTTCAGTTCAATATAACAAGGTTACTCCACTAGAGAAATGTCCACATGGTTTCCTAATATGGTCAATCAAGACGCTCTTATTCAACCACTTTGATTTCTCAATCAACGTTTTGATAGTTCTGATTTGGTTTCCAGAATGAAGAAACATTTTCATTTCATTGGAGAAATAGCAATTTAGAATCACCAAATGGACGTTTACAGATCGTAGTTGAGTTGAAAGGATGGTATTCTGACTTGAGTGACTTAAGTCAATGAAGAGCTTTTCCCGATCAAGCTTTGTGAAATAGGGTGAACATCTACTACAACTAAATAGCGGAATTAGCATTCGAAGGCAATGGGGAATTCTTCTCAATTTGGGTTATCACAGCATATGCAAGTTTAAACTGAATAATTATGAGTTTCATTGATGAATTTTTCAAATGCACCGCGGAAACTAGTCAAAATCATTCTTCAAATATGAGGTTTTAAAATTTAAATCGCTTCGTTTCTAGTTTACGATTTGGCAACAGCGACTGCTAGAAAATAAAAAGAACAATGGCTTGTTTGTAAGATAACAGCTGTTGATACAGCCATCATAAGGCGCGTACTCACTGGCGGTCCTCAACAGTAACTGGCCATAAAAATCCCATAAAATTTTACGACCTTCCTCGTTCGTTACAGACTTCATAGACATCCATCTTTGTTTATCTCATCAAGATGTTGTCCTTTATTATAAACGCATATTGCAGTCGATGTTGCCAACTTGTGCAATAGAAACGAAACGCTTTAAATTTTAAATACCCATTTTTATTTTTCATTTTTAAGTACTTAAACTAATTTTTTTTGGTAAACGGTTGAAATGGTTATTTTAAAATGTGACGTATCAAAAATCGATCATCCCGTGTTTTGGCGACAACTCTCTTAGAATCTTAAATATCAACAGGTGGAAATTAACAAATCTATTGAAGTAAAGTTAGTTGAAATGATAACTGAGAAGGAATTTAAATCAACAAGATGCTCAATACATTTGTCCATTTATGGTTTTTATACCATAGTTCCTCTTATATTACAGGTGTTATCCCTAAACTTTCTATTCTTTTCAGGAGATCTTCTAGGTAAGTAACAAGAAAATGTTCAAAGTGTAACATCAGGAGATCTTGGAGGAAATTTGGCAATATTATTAATTGAAATTGGTTCAGTGACCAATTCAGCCATTACTTCCAATAGTTTTTTGCTTCCAAACGTCTAGTTTTCGAGGTCATTCTGATTAATAGCAACAAGAAGCTAAGAAGCGTAATAAAAAATAATGAATAATGAAAAATAATAATGGCAATGATGATAACATTTGCAATTTATTTTCTGGATTATGCTTTTTGTTGCCTGGGGACCTGACTTCGATTCATCCTACAACTACCATCCTATGTGAAATAAAGAATGAGGATAATGCTATTATTATTATTATCCTTCTTATAAACATCCTCTCAACCACGTTTTCCCTGTGGACCTGTCTCATCAATAGCTCAAACGCAATATCCGCAAGCCTCGTGGAAATCCGAACATGCATGGCCTACTACTCCTCGGCCGCAATCAGCTGGTGCAACGTTTCCTCCGGCATTCAAACAAACAGAAACACATGAAACGCCGGCCGCACGGCCATTACCTCAAATTGGATTTCCGGGAGAACGACGTCCTTGGGGTGGTTTCGGTGGGCGACAACGCGGCCACAGGCGTCTGGGACGCGTCTCTATACAGGCGCAATTTCACCTCTTCTCCGCACTGCCGCAAGAACTGCACCGCCTGCTCGTGACTCATGGGGGATATTTCGACGTCGTTCACCTGGAATTGGGAAATTTTAAAGTTTTTATTAATGATATTGCGGGGTAGGGAGCGCCCACATTGGGTAATATGCGACGTTGGAGCACCTTAGGACCCATCGAACAGGAGAACACACGAATTTCATAAATTATTCAAAAAATTGTTACTTAAACCATTGTTGTTAATGTTTGAGCGGATGTAAAATGATTTTTAGTGCGAGAATGGTGAGATGAGAATGAGATTATTAGCCACAAGGTGGTACAGTTTGTAAAGAGTACCAAATGAGCGTTACCTATGCGGTATTTGAAAGAGCAAAATCTTCTTAAAAGACAAGGTTAGTGGAAAGAAAACATACCTCGCAGTTCTCATATTGTTATATTATAAAGGGTCCTTCTTTCCCTACAATATTAGAGAAACCTTCTTAACAGCGATACAGGGACTTCATAGATACAACTGACAAGTGTGTGTAAAATAAATTTCTGTGTAGATGACTTCTTCGAATAATTGAGGAACTATTTGAGAGACAGAAACTTTTTCGTGGTGATAATTTAGGAATGCTCAACCACCAGATCTAGAAACAGGAGTACCCTATGGATTAGTGCTAGGGATTAAAAGAAGCTGCAGAGAAAATAAATGATTGGTGCACTGAAAAAATCAACCTCAATGGACAAAAGAGCCAATAATACTAAAGATGAGAATGAGAAGTTTAGGAAAGAAGTAGTAGGAAAGCGATGTGTAATATCCAGGGATCACACTAGATCAAGGTCTGACTTGGATGAACCATATACAGAAATCGATAAACGAAACCAAGCAACGAAGAAGCAGGTTATAGGTATAATGGGAACTGAATTTAGGACCCCCATTATTTCTGCAGGTAAGGTTCTTCTTGAATAGCTGCTCCCGACATGTACAGGGCGAGTCTTTGACTCGTACAAATATTTGAACAGTCGATTTTTGAGGTCGGAAGAAACACTTTTTTTCTATACCATTTTTTCCGATTCGGCCCTGATAAAAAGATATAGTCATTTTATGTTTTCATAATGTGATGTGCAGAATTACCTTCAGAATAACTAGCTAAATCTGTGACACTATACATCTGTGAATATTCTAAACAGAGTTGTATTCAGTCAAAGAACCCAATTTTTCAAATTTCATAGATACTTTTTAGTTTTTGATCATCAAATTACTCGAAAATGCAGCATTATACGAAAAAATATGAGGAATACTCTCATTTTACAAAACGTTCAAATATACATTAGATAGCGTCCAACTTAGTTTCAAGAGTTGGATTCTTTGAATTTTTGGTATTTTTATGATACCTAATGGCCATAATAAGAAAACTGGAAGCCGTAGGTGATATCTTGTCTTCGCAAAAGATTCATCAAATAAATGAAAAACTATATTCCGAAATTCATTTCATTTGATGAAACCGTTTGTGAAATAGAAGTCGACTCGGAAAAAAAGGTGAAGAAAAAATGTGTTTCTTTTGATCTCAAGAATCTACTGTTAAAATATTTGTAAAAGGCAGGCCCACCCTGTATAGAAATAAATAAACAAATTATATTGATTAATTACAATGAAAGAATGATAACCCCTTAACAGGGAGGCAATAAATACAATAATAAGAATTAATTCAGATGAATATCAACAAGTGTATCGATCTGAATTGAACTAGCCAATTTGCCATCGTCGGGACAACTAAATGGAGAACGTTCCACCGAAGAAGAGCAGATGCTGACCATGGTTTCGGTCTCATTCGACCTCTTCAGAGCAACACAGCTATTTCTCCGATGGAAAAACGCTTGTAATTGACGGAACCTAATTAAATACAGGTAGTAGCTTCTGAGTATTATCGAGTAGTAATCAAGCGCCAACCAGTATTTAATTACCACAATATTGATACCGGTAATACAAAACGAGTGCAACTTCAATCCTTCATTCGAACAACTCCATCTAAGAGCATCCCGGGTTGATTATTTCGATAGATATATTCTCATAAAGATCACATTCCCTGTAACGTTTTCATGGATTTTCACTTACCGCAACGATTTTATCTCCCGCCCTGATCCTGCCATCGGTTAAGGCCGGTTCACGGACTAATGCCCGCACATAATGACCCAGGGCGCTATCATCCTCTTTTCGAAGCGTGAAACCCAGCGATCCTTGTATCTTGTTTATGATGATTTCAAATTCCTGGAAAAATAAGGAATAAGTGACACGGTGAATAAGCGACTGGAAGGTCATTTCCGTATGGGCATTTGGAATGCAAGTCCAGTTTTTCTGTTTGATGGTGGTCAACGTTCAAGCCGTGAAAAGGGCCCCTCAATTTTGGAGTATTTTCTCTTGAAATAGAGATTTTATTAATTGAAATACGTAGGGTACCTATTTCTGAGTTGAATTTTGGGTAAAACTTTAACGAACTTCATTTTTGTTCTAAACCCTTCCCCTGCCTATGATTATTGATGTATAAGATTTGAGGAGGTTATTAGCTCAGTCACCTACCAAAAAATTTTATACGAGACCCTTTACATTTAATTTCAGACGTTAAAATTTGTTGAAAAATTTGATTAGGAAGCATTCATATACGGGGATGTATTGATATCTAGTTAGCCTAGACCAGTTCGATGCTTAAGAGGGTCAAGAAGAAAGCAGATTTACGAAGATATGCTTAACACCCTTGGTGATCAATGTCCTTCGTATGCGACCGTGGAAAATTGGACTGCAAACTTCAAGTGGTAAATTTTCCATTGAAGATGATGACCGATCGGGAAGGCCAGTTTCTGTGTCAGTCCCCGAAAATATCGATGCAGTTCATGACATGATTTTATCAGACCGTCGAATTAGGCTTAAACGGATATCTGAGACACTGAATATTTCATACGAACGCGTTCATCATATAGTTCACGTCAATTTGGACATAAGAAAAATTGCTGCAAAATGGATCCACAAATGTTTGAAATATTGACTAAAAGCGTGCAAGGGTAGAAGCATCCCGTTCGATATGTGCTCGATTTGAAAACGATGTAGACTTCTTAAACCGAACTGTTACTATGGATGAGACTTGGGTACATTTCTACGATCCAGAAACAAAGTAACAATCGATGGAATGGCGACACTCTGGTTCTCCAAGACCTAAGAAGTTTCGTGTCCAAAAATCTGCTGGAAAAGTTTTTTGGGATTGCCATGGAGTAATCATGATGAATTTTTTGGATAAGGGTAGAACAATAACCGGAGATCACTATTTGACATTACTGAGCACTCTACGGAAAAAAATCAACGAGAAAAGACGCGGAAAGCTATCCAAAGGTGTTTTGTGTTTGCAGGACAACGCCCTTGCACACAAATCTCATGTTGCCATGCAAACAATTCGTGATTTACGGTTTGAATTACTAGAACACCCCCCTTTTTCACCAGATTTGGCTCCATTCGACCTTTTTCCTCAACTGAAAAGAAGTTTGAAAGGTCGTAAATTTTGTTCCAACGAGGAGGTAATAAAAGCTGTGGAGGTCTGGTTCGCAGAGCTAGAAGAAACATTTTTTTTGAAAGGTCTAGAGACTTTGCAGGCTCACTGTAATAAATGTATCCAATCAAGAGGAGAATATGTTGAGTAGTAAAATATTTTGACATTGAAATTTTGTTTGGTTCTATAGTAGGCTAAGAATTTTTCAATATATCCTCGTAGTTATCAAATTTTCAACGCTGTACCTATAATAAGAAGGAAATTTCAACAATTTTTCAAAGGCGATCTCAACGCCAAATTTGGGATAATTTCGATAAATAATAATTGAAACACATGTAGGCAGAAAAAGCTTTTGATTTCTTCTTCACTACAAAAAATTAATGGCTGCAAGTGTCTATCCAGCGAAACAGTTAAAGTACAAGACGTAAATCACGAAGTTTTCAGACAAAATTACTGGCGCATTCCAAGCGACGCATCGACAACAATTCTCCTGATTACAGCAATTTATCATGTAGGCTTTGACTCCATCAGTCCAATCTCATCTTGTTAACACGGTAGGACCGTTGGAAAAAGCGGGAAATTCCGGCCGCGGCTCTAATCCCCTGAAAATGATTCAAAGCGCCTTACCCCGTGGTAGTAATCGTCTTCCGGAGAGCTGTATCCCAGGGGCGGCGTGCTGGGGCCTCCGGCTGCCTCCCTTCTGGGCGGCGGGGGCGGCACCTCGGAAATGGGGCTCACGCAGGTCAGCACGTCGGGCGGGGGCCTGCATATCTTCAGTTCGACTTGATTAGGTGCGGTCCTCAGTACTTCTAAAGCCTCCTGGAATTTGGGGGATGAATCAGTTGGGCCTTTGATGATAATTTGATAGGGAGAGGATCTGGGGGAAGAGGGTAATGAAGACGTAGATCATTTAAGATGGCACTGAATGACTTGTTAACGCAGCGGTCGGTTTTGCTATGAGAAATCGTGAATCATTACATACCTACCAGTTGATTTATGATTTTTTCTATTATTACACTTCTCTGTCTTTATAGGTATATACTGAGTGATATATACTCATAATTTGAGTGCTTAAGGCATTTCTAACGACGAGGGTGATCCTCCACCAAGATCAGCAGAAGATTCTTGACGCAGAGATGATATTCCTCCCAGTGCAATTGAAGGACAAGTTATGTACCTATGATTATTTATTTTTTTCTTCATTCATTATCAAGTCTTCGAATAAGTTTCGATTTTTCACTTTATTATTCACTCTTTTTTTGTTTCTTTGTTTCAGATATAATTTCGAGGTGAAGAGAGGATAAAGAAATTTTTATGTCAATGGAAAAGAAGCCCTTCAGTATTAAAAGCTTATTCTGTAACCATATTCCTCATCACTACACTACCCAAGAGCAGACAAGGTTTTTTTACTGAGGTTTTTCCCTAAGCTCTTGTATCATACTCCAAATGGGGAATTTTCCTGAATTTGGGTTATCACAGCATATACAAGTTTAAACTGAATAATTATGAGTTTCCCTCATGAAATTTTCAAATGCACCGTGGAAACTATTCAAAATCATTCTTCAAATATGAGGTTTTGAAATTTAAATTACTTCGTCTCTAGCTTACGATTTGACAACAGCGCCTACTAGAAGAAGAAAAGAACAATGGCTTGTTTAAAAAATAACAGCTGCTGATTCACAGCCATCATAAGGCGCATACTCACTGGCAAGCCTCAACAGCAACCGGCCATAAAAATCCCATAAAATTTCACGATCTTCCTCGTTCGTCGCAGACATCATAGACAGCCATCTTTGTCTATCTCATCTAGATAGTGTATTTGTTGTCCTTTATTATCAACGCATATTTCAGTCGATGTTGCCATCTTGTGCAATTGAAACGAAACGCTTTAAATTTTAAATACCCATTTCTATTTTTCATTTTTGAGTACTTAAAATAATTTCTTTGGTAAACGGTTGGTTATTTCGAAATGTGACGTTTCAAAGATATTTCATAAAAAATCATCATCATTTTCGTTACAAGGAGTATTCCCTATTCAATGAATACGATTGGATCAGGTACAAGGATGTTTACCTGCAGGGAACATATTGGTTTTCCGACGGTTTTAGAATCAGCTAAGGGGTAGAATATGAGGTTTACATATCCGAATTCCTGTGTTGACTTCTGAGCAAGACAATTATTTCTAAGGAATTTTAAGTGGAATTGCGTACAGTAAACCTGCACTCAAATCTTTGATAGCGGTTAGTGGTCACTCTGACATAGGTGCGAATGAAACATCTGTTCCTCTAGCTAACAAAAGTGCAATTAAAGCCAAAAAAAGAGAATCCGACACCCTGGTGAAAGAATACAAAAGCAAACAGATAGAACTCATGACATAGCATAGGACTTCTGAATTTCCCAACCAGAAAACTCCTTTCAAGGCACACTGACGCCAAACAGGTTCTTCTTCTTCTTATACGTGTGGACGTGTGGTGAACGGGCTGAACCGAAGTACCCTATTGTTCATCCGCCTATAGTGGAGAGACTCACACCCTGAGACACGTCGATAAGAATGCCACAACTCGATATAAAGGAGTCCCTCCCACCTTAAGAATAGTGGGTGTTGGGTTTCCTGGACGTGTTGTCCTTAACTCTTCAAAATTACAACAGGTGAACAGAATATGTTCAACAATATCTATGTGCTCCTGCACCCTAGGTTCAAGGGACAAGTCCCATTTCCTTTGAATGTTTATTGAAAAGGTGGCCAGTCATTGCACCAGTCACCAGAGTCAAATGTTTACTCTCAAGGACTGGGAGTTTTTGATCTCAAATTAAGAGGAATGTCCCTCAATGAGGAGTGTTCACTGCCTAAGACTACTTCTCTTTCTCTATTCAGAGAAAAATTCCCTATCTAGCCATCTAATAAAGAAGTTCCTGTACACCATCTGTGCAGCGCTAGTTCTCGTCCACTAGAATCCTACACTTTTTAATCTAGGACCCTAAATAAAATTCACAACGCTAACGTAGCCCATCTCATGCAGAGCTTTTTTGTATTCCCCTACGACCTTTTCCAGAAAGGGATTTCAGTATCATCGCAGCAAAAATATATGTGCTTTCCGGAGTATCCAGATATTCTCCAGGGTGCAGACAAAAAGAGCACACAGTTCGGGAAACGAGGTCCCACCATCCCCACTCCAGTCCTCGCGGACACCACAGAGTAAACGTCGAACCAAATGGGACCTCCAGGTCCAAGGAACCTGATTGGTGTAGACCATAGATCTCAAGAATAATTATCCTGTAGGGTTCCTCAATGCTAAAGCTCATCCCCTTCAAGGAAAAAGGATGCATTCACATCCTCCACCATCTTCAGAGCCCTTGCGTGTCCTCTTAACAGTCCACTATCACGGCATTGACCCTATTCCTAGACACAGAGTTGTTTTCATAGCCACCTCCGTAACTGAAAAAGGGTAAACCTAGCAGACATTCCATCGCTGCCTCTGGGGTAGATCTCAGAGTATCCGTATACTTAGATAGGCTTTCTTTTAGCATTTAGTAGTAATGGCGCGGTGACAGTGCTTCTCCATGGAAGTCCACCGCACCAGGGATGCGTAGGTTAGTATAGACCTCATCACCACAGTACCAGAGTATTCATTTCTTTTTTTTTTGAAGGTGTGTAGTGGAGGGTGAATTTTCTAAACAGAAAAGCCAGAAGCGACAACAGAAAGAATGAAAAGAATCAAGAAATTTCCCACGTTTTTCATCATTCAGTCGAAATTTTCTGTTGACACAGCTTTTTCCACAGAAGTAAATGAAATTTGTGGGTAAAATGACTTTTAAGACAAAAGAATGGACATCACTGAAAAAGGTCGGTATGCAATTAGCGCCATTCAAAAATTCAATCCCTCGCAACGTAACACCCCAAATTACGGAAATTCGACTTGATTTTAATGAAATTACATTCTCATAATTCGTCCTACAACCGATCTCCCGTACTTCCATCTCCTTCGGCGGGCAAATTAAGAGCGGGTGCACTTGGCGTTTTTGGAATAAAATTACGAGCCAACTCTCCAGTTTTTCATCTGGCGAAATTCACTTCCTAATTGAGTGTCTGCGATGTCAAATGCATCGGACGAAAATTTCTTCCCATTACTCGTATCTCAATTTGCCTTCGTTATATTTGTTGAAACGGTAAATTACTCAACTTTTACTTAGTCTAGTCGACAATGGTAACATAGAGAAGGTTGGTTGAGCCTCATAAAATACAGGATCGTCTCAGTGTCAGTGATGCCAATCTCAATACAGATCTCAGGCCATAGAAAGCCTTCAGGCTTACCGTGAATGACTGTTGGAAGAGCTAAGAGTAAAGATCCCTTTCATAGTATTGGTATACAAAGCATCCTTATCTAAAGTATTCGTCCCCAGTACCTATACAGAGAATGTTGAGTACATTAGTGCCAATTGGCCTTGCAAAGTATTAAACTCGTATGTTTGGAAATTTCATCTCCACAGATTCTCTGCCAGGACTATAAGCCAGAACAATAAAGTTTTTCAATGCAATATGGACCATGATTAGCATTAATCCATTGAATTGCTTGTAAACGATCTTGTGTATTATTATTATTAATATTATTTGAACCGGGGTCGTTGTGGCTAGGTTAGCATTTCGAGAACTGCGACCATGTAGACCTTCTTTTCTCTACCCTACTCATTCATAGGAATCCAAGGAGGTCGTCAATTAATTTGATAAAACCGTCAACATCCTTAGGGGCCTTGGTCGTTACGTCATGAGTATCCAGGACCGGTTTTCCCATATGAATGGTTCTTAGGGCAGCCGGCTCTGGATAGTTGCATACCATGTGTTCAGCTGTTTCTGCTTCTGATCCATAGAGCTTACAAATCTCATCTGGTGACTTTCCCATACGTGCCTTGTCAGCAGTCACATCATCACACGAAGCTCAGCTCGTGACAGCTTTAGCAGTTTTCTGGTGTGGGTCGGGGAAATCATCATAAATTTCTTTGACTGAGTAAGTCCAGGAGTGTTTCTCCAGAGGGTTATTCTGTTGTTCAACTCCCATTGTTCGACCGCTGCCTCATCGGCTTTTTCATTTCTTTCAACACCACAATGCTCTGATATCCATAGAAGAGTCACTTCATTATGTATTAGGGATGGAATGAAAATCTGCATGTGAAAAAAAGTTTTGACCAGATATTGCAAATGAGAAATTCTAAAATCTCAACAGTTACGAACGAAATAAATCATTTGGATCGTAAACTGCGAATACAGCAGCCGAAAGTGTTAATGAAAGCAAATTAAACTTTCAAATCTTGTTTACTATCGTTACTCAGCGTAGTTCGTGTTGAACGCTCTCCAGGACCAGATAGAATTTGCATATCGTATTAAATTAGTTATGAGCAACTACGCCTCAAACGAACCCTCCCCAATCCTCTAGGGGGGTAGTTTAATACCGCAGAAGCCGAAATGAAAAATTTATAGATACCTACAGGAGTTGGAACGGCAATGAAGTGTTGTGTAACTCATGACCAGTGTCTACGGAGGGTGAAATACCACCCTATGAAATTTTCATATTACGGCCACATCGATAGTAGAATTTGGTACGCCCTAATGCCAAATAATAACTTCAATCTCCCCAGGAGCCTATTCAAAAATCGAATAACCAAAAAGCACTGAAGAATATGAAGAGTCTTAAATTGTTGGTTTGAAAGTATCAAGCCTCTTATTTCAGACAAATGAATAATTAATCCCACGTTAAAAACGAGAGTTTGGGAGTCTGAATGGAAAAACCATGATAACTCACAGAGGAACGAATTATGAAAGTGAATTATGCATGCGATTAAAATATGCCCTATAATTAATTTGTAACTGTCGGGTGATAAATGGATGAAAGAATAATGGAAGAGAATATATGCATACCGATATCAATGTTTTGATAGGAGAAAATTAGTTTAAACAATGGAATACAGTCGAGATTAACTGGATCAAGGTTGAACCATTCTATTCAAAGCTTTAGAGAAGATTTCTCTCGATAATTTCTCTTACGAATGTACACTACTGGATTATTGAAATTGTCACTTTATCCACACATCGCCCATTCAGATATTTGAAGATGAAGCATTGAACTCTAATGGCTAGAGGCATTTGCAGTCCCTCTGACATTCAAATTTTCGGGTTTTCTAAAAACCAATTTTGGGACAAGATAAGAGACGTGAAAAGCCTTTTTTGGGAGTCCTTTTTGAAATAGATTTATGATAAGAATCTAATAACTTTAAAAAAAAATTGGCTTGAGTGAAAAGGCTAGGTACTATCTGTAATGATGCATTCTTTTTCATTCAGCTTTTTGAAAAGAATTGATAACCTCATAGGTAAGAAAATGGATTTTTCGGTAGACAATCGATATACCTATAATTTAACCTGAAAATAGAAACAATTCTCAAAAAGATACGAAAAAAACACCAATTGTAACAAATATAATTGAACGTTTTCTGTTTCACACTTATAAGCCCCTAGTGTTTTCCTTTGTTCTTTCTCTGCCAATCATTTGTTGTTGTTATAATTTGGGCAGAATGGATATGCCTACCCTGAATATATAAACAAATAAATAAATAAAATTCCATAGGCAACCATACATAAATATTCGTGTACCTCAAGCATATTGACTCTAACATATTTGATACATTTCAGGATAGGAAAATAAGTGAAGTAGAGTAGAATAGGTGCAATACCGACGAACTGTATCAATAAATAGGTGAGTCAAGTTCGTTGGAGAAAGGTTCCGTTTGAATACTCACATAATTAGTGAGGCCAATGAGTGTACTGCCATTGGCTTCTAACAAGAGATCGCCGACATTTATCAGTCCGCATTGTGATGCAGGCTGATGCGGAAACAGTCTTTTTATACGAATCAGCCCTGGCCACGAGCCGCCACTGTCGATGCCGCCTGTAACACTCAGTCCTAATCCCCGGGAACCCTTGTTCAGCTTCACCAAGAACGTACTCTCTGGAATTGAAAAAAAAAGTATTGTAAATTCCGATACAGAAAAGAACGAATCATTGATAGAGTGGGATGAAAAAAGTGGTGAAAATGGAACGTAACGGAGAAATTCGAAATTGAAAATCAACAATTCGAAAGATGCACGTATTTCTGGGTATTCTATCGATACGTTCATCTCACTGACAGAAAAAGTCTCAAGACACCAGTGTGAATAGAATGAGTAAAAGTTCAAAAGCTAACCAATAAAATTCATCCAAATTATTCATGACATTTTTTTTCAACACACAGTTGAGCCGGTCAGAGGAAAAGTGGTATAAGTCACAAATTCCATTTTTTGAGTTATACCGATATTTGGGTACCAAAGGTTGCATATTATTCTTCTTATGAGTGGTATGAGTCAAATCGTCGATTTGACCGAGTTATGTTTTTCCTCTTAACAAAATTTTCCACACCTATCAATGCGTTTGGTACCCAAATATCGGTATAACTCAAAAATCGGAATTTGTGACTTATACCACTTTTCCTCTGACCGGCTCAGTTGTCAAGTAACAATTTCACAAGCATTTTCAATACAGTATCTCAGTTTTTCTACACTATTTTCACTTCAGAGCGCACAATACTCGAAATACTCAATTGAGTATTGAACCTGAAGGAGTGATACCTCCACTATCTTCAAAATTTTGAATAGGTGATTTCTGGTGAAATGATTCCTTTCAAAGAGTTCACCTTCTGTCAAAGAAACAAACTAACTTTGGAAAATATACAGTTTAGGCACTGTGAAATTCAGGAGTATGTTTTCGAGATTGAACTGGATCAAATCAGAATATTTTATGCCTAAATAAACAAGTTTTATATTTTTACTTGACGTCCATGGTACACAACGAATGTTTTCTCATGAAATAACCATTCCCTCATCAAAAAAACAAAATAAATCACCAGCTCCATCGCGAGAAGAATGGCAAAATATTCGGGGTTCCATCATCCGGAAAATTACCTTGGAAATGTTATCATTTAATGTAATTTTCCTGCCAGAGTTTGCTGAATATATCTGGAAGTTCGCGTATGATGGAATTTCTTTAATTAGCATTTTATCCACAGGCATTTTTCACGAGTGAAAATTTCAATTTCGTGCATGCATGAAATGAAGAGTTTTATGATCTTCCCGAATTTATTATATAGACTTGTTTATTCATACGAAGAATGAAACAAAAATGTTACTGTTTTAGTTTTTTGAAGGGCTTAAATGTTAAATGATGATTCTATCATGTTCCTCTTGCCAATAACAACTGTATTTAGCATAGGGAGGATATTGAAAGTAACTTTAATCTGGTGAACTGAAAAGAAATTCCAATTGTTGGAGAATTCATAACGAAGCAATAGAACCCATCCTTCCACAAGTTTTCCACTTTCAGCAATATGTTTCCACTCTTTCAGCGTTAGAAATGTGTCTGTAAAACGACGTAGATGACACTGAAAAAAGTTCCAATAACTTCGCTTCTTCCATTCAACATTTTCCGAATACTTTCGTTCAGAGGAAAATATAGGGATGAAATATTTAATAATCGACAAATGCTGATGCACTGGTTTAGTATTTGTCCTCGTGAGGTAGATGTAAACTTAATACTTCCGGAAGTTTGATACGACATTGGAAAATACTGCTGAATCGAATTCAGCGGATTAGATCAATGAGAAAATTCGCTGTGGATAATTTCCATTTTATTATGGTCATACTGTTGTATGGTTGGATTAAAGGGGGGATAGGGATTTTGATATTACTGTTTCAGAGTTGGTTTTGCCCCTTCGTGCAAGTAAACTCCAACTTTACCTATTAGATATCTAGGAACTAGGATCAAGCTAGGATTTAGTTTGCCAAACTTCAAAAACATCTTGAATAAACCGATTAGATGAATTTGTACGGCATTCGAGGTTTGTGAATTGGCTGAGTTCAACGATAATTGGCAAAGTCTACGAATGTAATCGTGCATTCTTATCACGCAAAGCACATTTCGATATTCCAATATTTTATTTCCACGATAAAGATCATGACACGAAGTATTTTGACTAATGATAGTAAATTTTTGGTTTTGAATCCTTGAAACTATGGCACTGTTGTTTAAATGAAATTCTTCTCCTGACATTCTATTAATCTACGAAACCTCCCCCATATTTAGGTCAAAATGGCATCGAAAATTCGAATGATTTGTTTCTTACGACTCCATATCCCTTCCTACAAAACTACAGACCGATAAGTCTACTGTTGGCGTTAGGAAAAGTAGTAGAAAGAATTATAGCCACGAGGCTAAATGAGGAAACCGAAAATATGAAACTAATACCACCAGAACAGTTCGGATTCAGAAGAGAGCATTCCACAGAGCAACAATTATTAAGGCTCACAGAATACATTACAGAGGGATTCCAAAATAAACAAGCTACAGGTCTTGTTTTACTAGACATCGCCAGAGCATTCTACAGAGTATGGCATGAAGGATCAATATATAAGATGAGATGTGCTGGATATTCGATGAAAATATGCAAGTTGATCAGGAATTATCTCAAAAATATATGATTTTACGTGAAAGTGGAAGGAGAATGCTCCATAACAAAAGACATAGTGGCTGAAGTACCCCGAGGATCAGTACTTGGGCCAGTTCTGTACAACATATACATTCGGGATATTCCGAAGAATCCAAGAACCATGCTAACGTTATATGCTGACGACACAGGCATAGCAACTCGACACCGCAACCCAGAAGTAATAGAACGAGTTCTACAAGAAACGATTGACGAAACAAATGACTGGTGCATAAAGTGGAAAATCAAGCTCAATGGACAAAAGAGCCAAGCAATATTACTGCAGAAGAGGAGACTGCGACCCACGACGAATCTAGACTTACTTGGAAAAGTCATATCAAACAAGCAATCGACAGAACGAAAGCAGCGATGAATAGACTCTACCCTCTGATAGGAAGAAAAAGCCACATGTCGAAAGAGATAAAATTGAAGATAATCAAAGCCGTTGCTAGGCCTCAACTGACTTATGGATCAGTTGCCTGGGGTTTCGCGGCAAAGAGCCATATCAAAAGAATTCAGGCCACTGAAAACAAGCTACTACGATTTGCAATAGATGCACCTTGGTTTGTCAGCAGTAGAAAGATTTATAGGGATCTAAAATGGGAAACCATGAACACCGGAATTAATGAACAGAAAAGCAGAGAAATTATTCGAAACAGCGAAAAACCATCCGAATCAAGAACTCAGGAGACTAGTGAACTACGACTCAGTGGAAGACAAAAGGAGAATGCGAATTTACCGAAGGAGACCAAAAGATCAATTGAAATGATATTAAAATAAGAACTGAAACTTATTGATTAATCCAATAAAGTGTTATCCAGTAGAGGATAAACATATAAATCCCAGCACGATAGTGTGCGAGAAGAAAACCGACTAAGAGATGAACGGTTTGAAGGCAAATGCCCGGAACCAATATTCAAGAAGCAGTTAAGGGTTTTTAGTGGGTCTCGAGCTCAGGAGAGTGAGAATCCCCACACTTGTTCCCCCTCAGGAGAGGGTGGTTCATCTGACTTGCAGATTTTCCCCCCCAAAAACAATCCCTTCCACGATTTTTTCTCCAATTCATAAGTTCAGATATTGCAATTATTAAACAATAAGAGTTCAACACAACTGGAAACTAAAACTCAAAATCGTCATAAAAAGAGTTCTTGAAGTGGAATATTATATCTCACATTCTCGCACCTATCGATTTTATGGAGTGAACGTTACTTTCGTGAAAGCAATTTCAATACAGAAAATGAATGTATCCATATAATAGACACTTCAGATCAGTAGCTACTTCACAGCAGATGCAATTACCGATTTTACGATGTAGAACGCAGTAATTCTTCTGAGTACAACCATTTTCTTTTAGTTCCCTCTTAGAGCTCAGGCGAAAATGGGCCATGGTTGCCATCGCTGCTGCAACATTCAATATTGCAGATGCAGGATCTGGGGTTGCGCTCTGAAGCAATTTAATAACTTCAGCATATTCTATAATATGGCTCATTCGAATATGGTAACGAATGTTTTCCTTCGTTCGCATTCTGTTAGATTACTTCAATTTCCTGGAATATTATTCCTCAACGATGCAACGTAAAGTGGTGGGAATGATAAGGATGAGTCATGCCTTAGCACAGGGGCGAATTGCAAGTTTTCGGAAACACGGAATGTTGATTAGGTTTAGGCAAAACTGGAAAAGTTGGGGAATAGGAACTATATTCCCTTCCTATTGGACAAAGGAATTTGAAAAAGAAATTTACTATAGAACCAACAAAATTTCAATGTCAAAATATTTTATTACTCAACATATTCTCCTCTTAATTGGACAAATTTATTACAGCGAACATGCAACGTCTCTAGACCTTTCAAAAAAATGTTTCTTCTTGCTCTGCAAATAAGACCTCCACAGCATTTATTACCTCCTCGTTGGAGGAAAATTCACGACCTTTTAAACTTTTTTTCAGTTGAGGAACGAGATGATAGTCGGATGTAGCCAAATTTGGTGAAGAAGGGGAGTGTTCTAGTAATTCAAACCCTAAATCACGAATTTTTTGCATGGCAACATGAGATTTGTGTGCATGGGCTTTGTCCTGCAAAAACAAAACACCTCTGGATAGCTTTCAGCGTCTTTTCTCTTTAATTTTTTTCCGTAGAGCGGTCGGTAATGTCGAATAGTAATCTCCAGTTATTGTTCTTCCCTTATCCAAAAAATCAATCATGATTACTCCATGGCAATCCCAAAATACTGAAGCAAGAACTTTTCCAGAAGATTTTTGGACACGAAACTTCTTAGGTCTTGTAGAACCAGAGTGTCGCCATTCCATCGATTGTTGATTTGTTTCTGGATCGTAGAAATGTACCCAAGTCTCATCAATAGTAACAATTCGGTTTAAGAAGTCTACATCGTTTTCAAATCAAGCACAGATCGAACGCGATGCTTCTACCCTTGCACGCTTTTGGTCAAAATTCGAACATTTGGGGATCCATTTTGCAGCAATTTTTCTCATGTCCAAATTGACGTGAACTATATGATGAACGCTTTCGTATAAAATATTCAGTGCTTCAGATATCCGTTTAGCCCATTTCGACGGTCTGATAAAATCATGTTCTGAACTGCATCGATATTTTCGGGGACAGACACAGAAATTTTCATTCTCGATCGGTCATCATCTTCAATGGAAAATTTACCTTTTTTGAAGCTTGCAGTTCAATTTTTCTCGGTCGCATACGACGGACATTGATCACCAAGGTTATTAAGCACATCTTCGTAAATCTGCTTACCTCTTAACCCTTTTAAATACAGGTACTTGATGCTGGCTCGATATTCACAATTTCGGTGGACACCTTCTTTCGTTTAATTTATTGCGTAACTCTGGTTTACTTTTTTGACCTCAAACTTCACACTGACACTTCTAATGAGTTAATGTTCGTTGCTATGGTAACGCAATATTTTTTTTATGCATGAAACTAGTCTAGGCTAAATAGATATCAATACATCTTCGCAGAAGAATATTCCATCTCGTGGCAATGAAATTTCACGAATTTCGAAAATCCCCAGCTGAAGTCGACAAAATATCCTCTGAAAAAGACTCCATTCATTGGACAACCGGTAAGAGTCCCCCTCGATACGTGAATTTAAAAAATGCGAGCACTTTCTTCAATTTATGGCTGCGAGAGCCCTGCAATTTATTTATTTAAGAACATCAGAGTGCTTCGCAACTGCAAATTGAAAACAAGTTCCGAATAGTAATCAACTTTTTCCTGCTCCTCTCCCATCTCCAATCTCCGGGTGCTCTCATTAGTTCGTTTGATGAAAGCAATATGGAGTGCTCTTTAGGTATGTCATGCAGTGAACCCTATAAATCTTGTTAGAAAATTTTTATGCGGACTGTTGTTGATGTATATCCCGTAATAAGAACTTTTTCGAGTAGAAGGAATGTGGTCATTAGTATTTCAGCGCAAGGTTTTGTATCATTAAGTCGTTGAGGGCTCCGATTCAAATATTGAGTCATTACTGCAAAGAGTGGGAAAGAATCGAAACGATTCTTCCAATAGGTTGTTTATTTGTATCTAAACAGTGCGAGTCTATAACTTGGAATAAATTCCGTAAATCGAAAACAGTTTTTTTGATATAAATACGAAGTTAGTATTTTGAATTGCTTTTTTTTTATTTTAGAAGATGTTTTTTGTGAGTGAAAAGGTGAATATTTTGTTTGCTTTTTGTACAAGTCAACAATTGACGTGTCTTAAGATTGTGATTTTGATGGGCACAATAAATGCTGATGATGATGATGTTATACATCAGCGTGTCCGAAATTTGAGATTTGTCGCAATCTACATATAATTTATAAGGGCAATCTGAATTTTTTATGACTATCCTTAAATTACACATGCATATCATATATGCAATTAGCATAAATCAACTACCGGTAGATTCGGGTGACTTGGGTCAGTCCTGTAACTTGGGACAGTTACCCCCCTTGCAGATTTCTTTGTTTCATACCATTTATGAGTGAAGCCACAAACTTATATGATTGTGTAGCGTCTTTTCGGTTAATTTAACAATTAATTCCTGTTGAGTTTGCCGTGATCAGAGCGTTTGAATTGACAGGAAAAATCAACGAATTCGGGAGAGTAAAAGCGCGTTTTTTATGGCCCTTATTCTTTCTAGTGTCTTGTACACTAGAAACTGTTTCACTTTGTGCATGGGTATTTTTTTTTTTTGGATACGAGGAGTATTGAGATATTAGATATGTCATAAAACAAGGTTGTTTACAAATCAAACGGCAATACGGATCTCATTCATTTTTGTTGTTGTTTCATAGGGTGACTTGGGACGAATAGATACAAGCGGCGCATTGGCACCAGGAAATATGCCGATTTTTCGCAGGATATTATTATTTACGTTATTTCCACAAAGAAATCACCAAAGAATGAAATAAATCAAAGTTTCCTTGTTTTGTTTAGTTTTTTCATATTTGAGTTGCAATATATTTACTAGCGCTGTAATAGGGGTTAATCATTTAACCCGAATGTCAACTATATAATCACAAATTCTAATTTTTCAAAACTACACACCGTCTCAAGTCACCTATTTCAATTGAAAGTTGAGAAATCAATAGATTTCAATTGTGTCCCAAGCCTCCCAAAGCGGTGGGTGACTTGGGACAAGTATATTTTATTTTTTTCCGAATTCCGAAGCATGGTATATATCCTAAACAAGTCATTAAGCATATTTGAACCTCTTTTTCAGATAAAAATAGGTCACCGTTTTGAAAATATGACAAGTTGAATTCAACAATCGTCCCAAGTCACCCGAATCTACGGTAATTTGAAAAATAAGGACTGATTCAAATCAATGAAATTATTCCTGCAGGAAATAGGATGTCAAGAGGTATTCGTTAACTATTTTCGTCAAACATAAAAAGCATTCAAGAAAAGAAATAATCATCGTTGGGGTTTTCCAACTGAATATGCCAAAAAATGTACTTCTCTCTCTTCGAAGAAATCCTCATATCCTCACTATGCAGATAGCTATTAGGCAACTCGGAATTAGCTAGTTTTTAGTGACGAGACATCTTAAAACACTGAAATTTCATTGGTATAAAATGATAATACACCAGGAACTCACCGAAGATGATCCAGATAGAAGACTCCAGTTTTGCTGATATATTATGGATCTACTAGACAGAAATGTCTAGTTGTTTTCTGAGAAAACAACGTTTACGTTAAAAATATTGAGGTAAATCGTCAATCACACTTGATGAGGAAAGATAACTACAACATTTATAATAAGGTAAAAATGGAAAGTGAAATCCCAGCGAGAAACGACTATAACAGATCTGTCTAATTCGAAGAATAAAATTCATTGCTCAATTTCCAATTATGCTATCAGAGCCTCATCTTCCCGTTCATTCGTAATTGATTTCTGGTTGACCAGTTTATGACCAAGAGGGAAAAACTCAGACTTATCAAGGTTGAGTTCGTTTTTTATCCCAGAATTGCGTATTACTCAACACCATAATGGTGTCGGAAGATAAATAATGAATGTAAACTAATTAACCCATCGTTTCAGAACAAGTTATTACAACTGTTCTCTGAAATTTTCCAATCTTAATCTTCTTAAGGAAAGTATACATCATAATGGAGCATTTCCCTATGAAAGTCATTAGTTATATCAATCTGGAGATAGTTCATTACCAAACAGGAGAGAAATAGAATTTGAACTCGTCAGTAGGAGATTGTGGTTTGTGTTTAGACTATAGTCTTCATATAGTAATATATAGGCTAGAAGTTGTCCTATGTCCTATATCCTAGCTTTGGCTCTAAATTGAGTCTAATTTCAGGCCTCTGTGTTAATTACACTTGAGTTGAATAGTCCTAACATTGTATACGGTCATAAAATACCCTGAAAACTAATAATAATACCTCACCTCAGTTGGATGAAATCTAGGAGAGCTTATAGGCTCTTGTATATCTAAAGGATGGATTCAAGTTTTTTCCTATAATAAAGAAATAATGATACATAACGAAATTTTCCCAAAAGTCATAAGCGAAAAATAATTGAGAATTGAGTTAAATGGATGGGGCACTTTCACACGTTTTAGGCTATTCTCCCTTCTGCCTTTCATGTCCATGTCTCCCCATGAAAGATTTGAACTCCAGCTGACTGAATGAAAAGCATATATAACTTTCATTATATACCTACAACAATGAACTTCACTTTCCATGGGAATTATCAAATATTCAGTATTCGCAGAAAACGTCTGTGCGAACGCACGTTCAAAACAAATTCAGGTAACAGAACCTCCATTTGAAATTTATCAGTCGGAAACTTTACGTGTTTTCATTTGCAGGCGGAAACTGGACCGTACCCAGTACAGATTTCACGAGATTTTATTATAGACAAAGGGACCAATTGTGTTTTTTCCCTATACAATCTCAAAACGGTAACAAATCCGTATATCTATACTCCATTCACTTTTATTTTAGCACTCGGTTGGCCATGGAAATTTGACACATTTCACTCTGTATAGTACGAAAATGTGGGGTTATGACGCTTGTCAAAACATTTTTGGGTTTTAAATCAACGCTATGTTGCCCGTTCTACGTAAAAGTTTCTGTTATTACGTATTTTATCACAATGTCGAATCTCTTCGGAAAATATGTAACGAACATAAGTCTATACAAACTGATTGAAGGCATACCAAATCCAGTTTATTGCATGGAAAATACAAGAGATCAGTATAATATCATGATATGTACTAGCTTGAGGAGAGTTAATGTTCGTTATCTTCTTTATCTAAAGTTTGAGTACGTTACATCAGTTGTAGATTTCAAAAATATTAACCTGAAGATGAAATGCATACGTTGCAGTGGTTGGGAATGGGTATCTCCCGAAGGAATTAACAGATAATTACAAGAGTGATAAATTCTTCAACAAAAATCATCTTACATCAATATAAGTAAAAGGAAGTAACAGGACAACTGGCACGTATTTGTGGCTGTTCATCTTAATACATATTGATATAATAAAAATAATTAGGTATTTATTGGTACCTTGAGACATTTACAATGTATAGGACAAATCAAATGAAAAATAGGAAAATCGGGAACTTATTCTACGATGACATTCATCGAAAATCCTGTAGTTAACTTTTCGCATTAATTCACTCAAACATAAAATTCTCGAATGCCACCACTTTTTTGGGTCTCCCAATAGAAGGAAATTCTTTGTCATCTTCTTCATTCACAATCTTTCTGATTGTGGAAATATTTAGCTGAAATATAAGTCGTTTAGATTCAGATGAAACATTATATAAGTTCTCTTACATTGAATATGTTCGCTACCGTCTGACGTATTGTGGATTTTAGAATATCAGGGTATAACTATTTGAATGAGCGGACCTGAATTCTAAATAGCACTGAAACCCTGTCTTTTTTTCAATCACTTTCGGCAATTTCGTAATGAGAATTGATATAAGTTGTGGCAACGGCGTTATGACATTAATGACATTTCATGAGTGCCAACCTTACTCCGTTTTAGTTATAAGAACTTGAGAAAATTATTTCATGGCCAACCGACTGCTAAAATAAATGTGAATGGAGTATACATTGAAAATGACAGAAAAAACACTATAGTTGTGTTACATTGATTTTTCTAGGATCAAATCAATATTTTCGAGGAGCATATAATAATCACTAGCGTTGTTGTAGCATCTTTAAAATTTGACTTCTTTTGTATACTTGGAATGTTTGATGTAATTAAGTTTTATTATAAAATAGAGTCAGGTAGGCACCTCATGTGAATTTCATGCATTTTATGCATCCGTTATACTCTGAATTTTTCAAAATAAAAATCAGTATGTATCTCAGGAACTATTCTCCCGATCTCTATAGACTTCTGCAAAAACTTTCAGAACGTTAATCTACCACCAATTACTGGTTCACAGCTCTCTCAGATTTGCATTCTGGAAAAATCTGGAATTTTTCTGGCAGTCAAGCAGCGTTGGGCTAGTTCAGCACATGGAAGGTTGACCGCTCTAGTAATGAATTTTAATTAGCGAGCAAAAGCTCCTGATTCAAAGTCTCCTTGGCCTCGTTTTATTCACGTTTCCTTTCAGTAAATAACGATATGAACCGAGGAAGCATTCAAACTCCCCTGTCAAAACATCATCCTCCCCTCCATCTCCGGATTCAAGGAACTCAGGTGTTTTGGGACGATGAAAATTTTTCACCCTTTGGGAGCTCCCCGGTAACGAACTCATACACGAAGTTTGACGCAATATGGCGGTATTTAAAGAGGCCCGAATTTCTGAAGGCTTCAAAAGATTATATTTATGCATTCAGCAGAGACTGGAATGTGATCCATCGGGAGTAAAGATGAATCCGTTCTGGCTCTCGCAAGAGCAAGGCGTGGAAAAGTTTCCGGATTTGGAAACCTCTCGCATGAGTAATAATTTCGAGACCTCCTTCGCGAGAAGTTTGATATTGAGTTAAGGACCATCTTTCACGTCCGTAACTTCGATCTTCGAACGGGTGGGAATTCGTGATGAAATACGAAAAAGGAATGAAACACATTTCAGGTTCCTCGATGTGGGACAGTTGAGCTACCAATGAACTTGATTCGATTCCAAGGTAGATCGGAAAATAGTTCCAATGTCTGCTACCTCGCGTTTTTGTGGATATTTCATAAACTGAAATCTTTTATTCCTAAAAAATTTTTCTATATCAATCTTTACACCATTCGAATATCTTTTCTACAAAAAAAAAACGGTGGTCTTAGTCAAAAGAACTAGGGGATCTAACCCAAAAATATAGCGATGGATGTACCTACGTCATAATTGTGAGATCGATAATAACTAATGGAGCAATAATCTGGTATGTTAGGACAGTCCTCGATAGAATACATGCAGATTGATGTCACAATATTAATTCCACCTGTGAAGTCTTGTTTTACTAGACGTCGCCAGAGCATTCGACAGAGTATGGCATGAAGGATTAATATACATGATGAGATGTGCTGGATATTCGATCAGAATATGCAAGTCGATCAGGAATTATCTCAAAAATAGAAGATTTTACGTGTTAGTGGAAGGAGAATGCCCACAACAAGTGATATAGAGGCTGGAGTACCCCAAGGCTCAGTACTTGGGCAACTTCTGTATAACATATACTTTCACGATATTCCGAAGAATCCAAGAACCATGTTAACGTTATATACTGACGACACAGGCATAGTAACTCGACACCGCAATCCAGAAGTAATAGAACAAGTTCTACAAGAAATAATTGACGAAACAAATGACTGGTGCATAAAGAGGAAAATCAAGCTCAATGGACTAAAGAGCTAAGCAATATTACTTCAGAAGAGAAGACTCCGAACCACAGCGAATCTAGAAGTTGACGGTGAAGAAATCGATTGGAAAAATGAAGCCAAATATTTAGGAATAACGTTTGACAAAGGACTTACTTGGAAAAGTCATATCAAACACTCAATCGACAAAACAAGAGCAGCGATGAATGGACTCTACCCTTGATAGGAAAAAGAAGTCACATGTCGAAAGAGACAAAATTGTAGATTACTAAAGCCATTATAATATAATATAATATAATATAATATATATTGAATCCTTTCTGACATATAGTTATGTATAGGATACGTCATTATACAATTACAAACAATAAAAATAATACAAATATACAATAACACACAATTAATAGTAAAAAACGTTAATCAATAAAAATTAAAATTTCTAGGACAATTTGTCATTTAAATATTCCGCCACACTATAATATCCTTTATTCAACAATAACGATTTGACAGCCTTTTTGAACCGACGACAGTCAAGGCATCTCATTTCTACAGGAAGGTGGTTGAACAATTTGGAACCCTAGCCCATTGCTAGGCCTCAATTGACTTATGGATCAGTTGCCTGGAGATTCGCGGCAAAGAGCCATATCAAAACAATTCAGGCCACTGAAAACAAGCTGCTACTGATATGCAATAGATGCACCTTGGTTTGTCAGGAATAGACAGAATTATAGGGACCTAAAATGGGAAACCATAACGGAATTCATGAACAGAAAAGCAGAGAAATTATTCGAAACAGCGAAAACTCATCCGAATCAAGAACTCAGGAGACTAGTGGACTACAACCCAAAGGAGAACAAGACAAAAGGAGAAAGCGAATTTACCGAAGGAAACAAAGAGATCAATTAAAAAGAGATTAAAATAAGAACAGAAACTTATTGAAAAATCCAATAAAGGGTCATCCAATAGAGGATAAACACATAAATCCCATCACGGCAGTGTGCGAGAAGAAAACCGACTAAGAGATGAACGGTTTATAGACAAATGCCCGGAACCAATATTCAAGAAGCAGTTAAGGGTTTTTAGTGGGTCTCGAGATACTTTTTCCCCCTCCGGATAGGGTGGTTCGTCTGACTTGCAGATGTTGCACCTGCTAGACAAAAAAAAACCTTTGAAGTTTTGAAAATTTCCACATTGCCCATTTTCCCATATAGAGAAATATTTCATTTTTTTGCACCCGACTCATCTCCAACGAATATTCAAATGCAGCCCAGAGGATCGTGGCCTGCATGCCGGAACCTACGTCCAAGAGCCATAGCGCTCTCCAGGGCCTACTTTGCAACTTACTGTTACGCAGGCTCATTAGCATTAGTCAGGCTTACACAAAGTTTTCAGGATTTACAATGCCAGGGGTGAAAAAATAATATCGTAGAGAGCTTCTGGAGCATTCGGAATGCTGGAACAATAAAAGTAACGTAGTGTGAAGTTATTTGTTGGAAAGTGTCAGGGTTGGAATCTCGGTCAGTGCTCTGGATGGATTTATACAGGATGTGTTTTTCACTCGTGGAAGATATAGCGATAAATCTTGTACTCAGTCCGCATTATTAATCATTACAGCCCCCTTATAAATTTTCGCTATATTCTGCTCATGAAAGAAGTGTAATTTGAATTCCTCATCCAATGCCTTGCTCCCAAGGCATGGAAGATGATGTTGAAAGTGAACTCTTCTTGGGGTTCCATTTAGCTTGATCTTCTTAATGTTATCAAGGCTAGGGAGTTATGGAAGTCGTGCTCAGCATTTTTATCGTCTCTTCTAAAGCGCAATTATCAGTGATTCTCAACTTTGTCTTGTTTTGTTCTTGTTCCCTTGAGTACAAGTCTCTTCTTTTGCTAATGACTACTTAACTCCTTTCACTGTCAGCCAATAGTAAACTGAATAAGATCATCAACTTATGGAAGGAATTTTTAGTTCAGGTAAAATATTTGGGTGCTGCTTTACTGTCTGGCATACAGTGCCAGCCTCCATTTATAGAGTCTTTTTCAATGTTCATGTCTTGACAGAGGAGTAGTAGTAGTAGAGTAGAAATGTTTGTAGTGGTAGTTGAAGTATTAGTAGGAGATGCAGAAAGAGTAGTAATATACTTCATTAAAGCTATATGGGCTGACGACCAAGATCATTTTGCCCCCATGTCTTGTATTTCTTTTCATTTCATTACATCATCCTTCTTTGTCAACAGAAATCCAGAAACTCACCATAATATTTCTGAAAGTACCAAAGAAATCTCCCCAATATATTGAATTACGAGATTTCCTCCGCACTTATGTCAATCGATCAAAAGAAACCCCGTCTTTATTCACTCGTACTCCGGATAATTAAAGGTTCTGTCTCATTACAAATTCTCCAGATATCTCCTTAGATGCCACGATCCGATTCCGTCAGAATATTATGAAAGCTGCGACAGCTGTAACGTTAATATCGTCTCAGTAAGTTCGAGCTTCAATAGACTCTCCAATATGAGAAGCATCAGAAATAGATGCCTCGCGATGCGGAACAGTCCATCCAATCAGACCAATTTCCAGAATGAATGGCTGTCACACCGAGGAAGCTTCGAGGATGACTTGAATCAGAAATTGCCGGTCGCGTTTGACACTGTAACATTCAGACCCCTCGGTAGTGACACCTTATTCGGAAGATTATATCATGCCATTGAACGCCTCCGTGACGCTAAACAGACAATTACTGAAGGCAGTGGAGTACACGAGACTGGAATAGTCTCGGATGGAGACATACCTCGACTGATTGTCGCCAGCTGGTTCTCGTTCGAAGTTTCACCATTTGGTAAGTAGAACCAGTAAACGAAAATATATAAAAATCGATTAGGATGGTACTTAATCTATTCCTTTACTGATATTCATCGAATTATTGCCAGTAGCTATCTAGAAGAGACTTTAATAGTGGATGAAATGATGTTTTGCAATTGTGTATGGCTTCAGATTCATCTCCAGGGTAGCGGTTTGTAAAACTTGGATATCTACAAGAATTCTTCACTTTGTCTTACCGGGAGTGATGAAGGGGTAACATTCATGGGGTTCTAGAAAATGATGGTCGTGTTCAGGTAGTGGTGGAGGATACTCCTCTTCAGGTGATCGTTCAGAACCGTAGCCTTGGTCGCAAAGTGCTGTTTGCGTATCTGAGAATTTCCAATGTAAAGGAGCGCCATCCCCTAATGGTGGTATTCTAGGAACCTGAAAAGAATATTCAACTCGTGAATTTTCAACACCTATTCAACTAGCATAGAGAACATATTGAAAAATATAAGATATCTAAGAATGTGAATTCCAGATATCAAACGGAATGATATGAGAGCTTTCTTATTATTCTGTTTATTATTTATTATTCTGTTTTTCATTATTATGTTCTATGCTTCAATTGAATATTCTTTGTTGAGTATCAGCTGATGAAATAGGTATTGCCAATGAAAATTGTAGAGTTTTATCATTATCACCTTTTTTCGAAATTATTTTTTGTCTACAACGTCTTCTACAATAATACAGTTGTACACATTGTATACGTTATGTTACAATTTTCTTTTCATACAATCACTCTCGTATCATTCCGTGATAAGATGAGAAAACCGACGTTGCACAAAACCTATTTTTCATCTCTTACAGAGCAGCGTACATATCCCAAATGGAGGGACACGTTTTTGTCTACATCAGACATACCTCGCTTATGTATTCTTTTTCCAGACAATCGCTGTATATATATTTTATAAATGAAAACTCGGGCTATTTCTTCATGCGGATGGCGTTCTTTGCTCCACAGCGGCGTTTCGGTAATTTTAATGAAAAACTGGGCTCGTGCGTATGACGTGTTGGAAAGGATCGAAATGGGGGTTCATTTCATTCGAGCGAAGCTCTGGGTTACATTCACAAGGGCCATTTTCACAGAAATGAAATTACGCAACCAAAATCAAGAATAGTTGGATATTGGATTGATGTGGTCGATACTTGATATGCATCCAATCACCTGAAGATGTCACTGTGGTAGTGAAACACTTGTGGTGGTTGAATAATTCAACCCATGAACCTATAGTCAGAATCATGCAGGAAGGAGAATGCCAGGATATCGATTTATCTGAGTGAACTGCAAATTTTCAAACCTTCTAGTAGTCCAGAGTACCCTCGAAAGCTCGTTCGGAAGAGTTGTATTAGAGAACATTAATATTGAGATCAGTATGTCCAACCAATCTAGATGGAAGGGTTCAAGTTTTGTGGCGTGGTTTTCTCTCTAGAGGAGTAAACAGAAGTCAAAGATTTGTGGTTAAATTAAGTGCATGGGTTAACAACTGTCTAGGGTCACCCTGATTGTCACAGTGCACTTTTACACATAATACCATTTTGAAGACATCACATGGTGTCTATTTCCGTCTTAACGGAGTTCAACAGCAGGTTGAGCTTGCTTTGAATACTATAGCCTACATAATGCCTAGTCCAGACTAATACTCGAACGCAAACTCTATAGATTGTGCCAAATAGCGTTGGAGGATGGTTTGGGGTGGAGTTTGTTTCACTAGCAGAGCTGATTCATAAGCGAATTTAAAAACCATTTATCTGGATGACAGTGCAAGGACCCATTCATTCCAGCAGGTGATTACTACTAGAGGAGACCAGGAAACCACATCTAGCATTACCTCCAAGATCTCCTGACCTAAATCCAATCGAGCACGGTTGACGCTTATAACGAAGAGCTCTTGATGGCCACAGGCCAAAGCCAGAAACGCTCCAACAGTTCCGGGATCTTCAACCACGTCTTTTGCAATAAATTGAGCAGGATGTTTCTTAAATTTGTATTGAGGAGGAATAGAACTAACTTATCTTATCTTACTGTTCTTATCTCTTTATTTACAAACACCCTTTGTACTGTTAGTAGATTCAATACCATCTTTTTCTTGGTATTCTCGATTGGCTTACCTCATCAACGGCTGCTTTCTCGCAATCGTAGTTATTGTTGCATCCCCCAGTATCCCTCTCGTCCAGATAGCTTGGCAGACTGCCGCAGAACTCCCCTTTGCTGTGCCTTCCCTTGCCGTTGCATATGCTGCCGCTGGACTGGGATCTACGGCCAGACAGGCCTTTGGACGAGTGGCGGCTGACGTTAGCGCCCATCACAGTCACATGGCGGTCAGCTTGTGACGACAGATGTCGCACTAGATCAAGTAGATGTGCCGCCGAAGAACCTCCGTCGGGTACGTCGAGGTCTGTATGGAAGATCTGAGCCGACGAATGGTGTTGTTTGGGTTTGATGCAAGCTGCAAAAAAAAAATAAAAGATTGAAATAAGGACTTCTGAAGGTTCACCGAATTTAATGTAGTGGAATGAATTCTGTATTAATTATCACCTGTTATACAAGGTGAATCGAATAACACCAGGGGTCTTTGAGCGATTAATACATGATATAACTGTTTTCAAGTGATTTAAGGAAAAACCTATAATCAACACCCTATTTCTGGGGGTTATAGTACCCGCAAGAAGACATTTCTAGAATGAATCCATTCGAAAAGCTCAATATTTCGCATTATTCATTCCTACGCACTTTTTATGATTTCTTGTCCTCTGAACAACAAATTTGATTCACATTGCTAGTCAATCTCAAATTTCTCTGAAATGGTTGATTTTGATTGATGCATTAAGAGTCTTTTCAAGAAAAATCCTCAAAAAATATATTTCTTGGATATACAGGGTGAGTCTTTGACTCGTACAAATATTTTAACATTAGATTCTGGAGGTTAAGAGAAACACTTTTTTCCTATACCAGTTTGTCCGATTCGCCCCTGATAAAAAGTTATAGTCATATTAAGTTTTCATAATGAGCTGTGCCACCTCTGTAAAAACAAAAATACCTTGAGAATAACTAACTAAATCTGTGATACTACACATCTCTGGATCTTTTAAACAGAGTTTTCATTCAGCCAGAGTTACACAGTTCTTCAAATTTCACATATAGGTTCTTTTTAATTTTTGAATATCAAATTACTCGAAAATGGCGCATTCTAAGAGAAAATATGAAAAATACTTCTATTTTACAAAACGTTTTAATTTCAAGAGTTGGAGTCTTTGAATTTTTGTAATTTTTATGGTACGTAATGGTCATAAGGAGAAAACTGGAGGTCACGAGTGATTCTTGTGTTCGAAAAAGATTCATTCAATGAATGAAAAACTATATTCCGAAATCAATTCAATTCGATAAAACCGTTTGTGATAAAGAACTAAAAATAACATTTTGTTATGGTTTTTCAACAGCCTGTATCTTTTAAACCGAGCCGATTCGGAAAAAATGGTAAAAAAAAAGTGTTTTTTTTTCACCTCAAGAATGTACTGTTGAAATATACGTACGAGTGAAAGACTCACCCTGTATACGTTTTATCTTGAAAAAGAGAGGTCTTTTCCTGCCTTTTTTCAATTCTTCAAAAATTGTTTAACCTTAGAAAGTGCATTCAATTGGAGAACTCTTTTGTCTCTTGCAATTTTTTGATGGAACGAACTTTTGGACAAAAATTTAAAAATGTGATTGTGTGCATTTCCGAGACTCGTATAAAAGTTGACGACCGTCTATTAATTCATCTTTTATCACGTGAAATCGAAAGCGGTATCCTGTTCCGAACGAAAATGATCACAATGCAACTCTCATTTTTACCAAACTGAGGCGTAGTCTCCTATTAGCCCTTATTAGGAGTATTCTCGAGCGAGAGAAGAATAGGTGAAAGCATTGATCAAGGAAAGAAAGTAAATACTTCTAGGCGACCTCGTGAGAACGATCCAATTAAAAGTGTATCGATGGGATGACTCGTTATATGCTGGTATACCCTGGTTTGAAACAATGGACAAGAAGTCCCTGCAAGCTTTTGTTCGAATACATGTTGGAAAATGTTTGCTTTGGCGAATGTATTTCGAGTCAGCAGGGCTTATGCAATTCATTTTCCTGGCCAGGTCTTTAGGAAAAAGAAAACTGAAAGAACTCACAAACAAAGGGGACATTGTGGTACAAATCACACCAAAATTATCATACTTGAGATTATTTGTATAAGATTTAAAATTTCATTACATAGTGCATTATAAGTTTCCGAACAGTTTCATTTAGGTACTTATTATGAAATTAAAATGAATTCGAAAGCCCAAATTAGTAACTGTAGATGCGTATTCAATGGTTTGACTAATTTTGATTATCTGAAAGAGGTTCTTGTTTATCATTTAAAACACTGAAGGAAAATATGATATCCTCTTGAAAACGTCCGGTTCATCACCAACCCATATATACATATAAAGATTCTACATTTTATGATTCGAAACAGAGTGAAATTCGATATTTTTCCTTCAGTTGGGATGGTTTTCACAGTTTTGGGACAAGCATTCGAAGATATTCTATTACATATATTTCAATGGACGCTTGTTGTTGATTAGATGAAAGAATGAAAGAACCCTAGAGAAAATTTCTGTTTCTTTTGTTTCAGATTTCTTCCATTATGAACAAAATGGAGTTATTTTTTAACGATTCAATTATCTAGTTCCATTAAGTGTAAAATTTTTCAACTAAAACGCTTCAATCAAACTAATTCTCTTTTATTAATCATTTACGATTATTAATCGAATGGTATCCAGGTTCAAATTCACATTAATCGTTCTTTCATTAGAATTTTTATGCCCCATTAAATTCTGCCGATGTATCAAAATCACATGGCCCGTTTATTTCTGAATTGCAGGAAAATAAAGCTCCATTACTCAGCATATTGTGTTAAATGAAGGAGTTCAATGGGTAGACGCTATTTTTTGCATAGAAATATGGCATGGAGAGGCCACTTCTTGGCCAAGTCACTCTAACCGTTTGAACAGTGTCCTTAGCTTTGAATTTGATCACATGTTTTCGAATGTCAGCGAATATGTTGTTTATTCTTTAAAAAATCACATCCTACTCTGCATAATACCAATCAACCTTCCATTAAACGACTTTCTTTCGCGTGTCAAAGATTGCAGCCTGTCTTTTTTACGAGAGCAAACTATCTTCTAATGATATAATGCAACTAGTTTACCGAGAGTTCATTAAAAAAAAAAACACATCAAAGTAACCCAGATCGAAGTCCATCGCTTAAGTGCTTTGTCGCCAAGGGAGCAGAGTTTACATGCAATTAACTTTTCGCTGACGTCGTTATAAGCGTCTAAGCACCGAACAAAGGTGCATTTACCTTAATGTACATCACACCTGACTCTGCAATTATTAGCATAAAATTTCCAGCTACATATTTCATTAGAGAGCGTTCGTGCCGTCACACGATATGAAATGTTTTACTAGAGCACATCTTGTTATTAAATATGGTCGTCTTTGCTATGCATGAACGATCATAGGATTAACAAGGATATTCTCTGTTGTCTTCGTTATATCTTATGATGTGCAAATCTGGTGTACACCAGATTTGTCTCAATTTCGATCGTATTTTTATCCAATTTTTAAGCCGTCAAGACTGTGTGGACATCAAATAATGATAATGAGCTCTTCCCTCGATTTAAAGTTTTTCTCGTATCTTTCCAATAATGGCTACAAAATTTGGGGTCCTTGTTTTCTTTCTCTTCCTTTTGGGTAATACGGTTTATATCAGGGACTCCTAACTTCTGTTAAAAGAAGACTCACCTTCAGAAACAGTCTGTGTTCCCTTAAAGAAGTCTGGTTTAGGATTTTAATTATCTTACGCCCACGCTAAAGTTTTCATCGTTCGTGATATTTTTAATCAACAGAACTGAAAAGTGAACTCAAGAACTCATGTCTTTCGCTATATTCATCACTATTTCTATTCATCGCTATTTGAATGTGTTGAATGATTTTATACACGAGAATAATTCGGGAATATTGAATTTCATGAGGTGATGAAGGGTTGGAATGCAGTAGTTATTCTCATTTTGTATAAAAATATCAAATTGGAGTGTGAATTTCTTCACTACTCAACCTTTGTATGAATAAGTGTGGTCTGAAAAAACTTATCAATTATTATGTATTCAAGAAAGTTCCAAAAGCTGAAAAACAATTCAGAAAAATATTTATTTCAAAGTTGAATTATTTCGGAATTTAACCATTTGATTGAGTAGCTCCTTAGTTGATGATTGATGGAATTTTATTTTCAAATGTACCGTAGATTCGGGGTAACTAATAAAATATACTTGTCCCAAGTCACCCACCGATTTGGAAGGCTTGGGACACAAATTAAAATCTATTGATTTCTCAACTCTCAAATGAAATAGGTGACTTGGCACGGTGTATAGTTTTGAAAAATTAGAATTTGTGATTATATAGTTGAAATTCGGTAAGGAAATCAAATGATAAACCCCTATTACAGCGAAATTAAATATATTGCAACTCAAATGTAAAAAAACTAAACAAAACAAGGGAACTTTGATTTCTTTCATTCTTTGGTGATTTCTTTGTGATAATAACGTAAATAATAATATCCTTCGAAAAATCGGCATATTTCCTGCTGCCAATGCGCCGCTTGTATCTATTCGGCATTGTCCCAAGTCACCCTATGAAACAACAATATAAATGAATGAGATCCGTGTTGCCGTTTGATTTGTAAACAACCTTGTTTCATGACATATCTAATATCCCAAAATCCCACGTATCCAGAAAAAAATTACACATGCACAAAGTGAAACACATGTACAGGACACTAGAAAGTGTAAGGGCCATAAAAAAACGCGCTTTTACTCTCCTGAATTCGTTAATTTTTTCCTGTCAATTCAAACGCTCTGGTCACGGCGAACTCAACAGGAATTAATTGTTAAACTAACCGATAAGACCCTACACAATCTTATAAGTTTGCCCCTTCACTCATAAATGGTTAGAAACAAAGATATCTGCAAGGGGGTTAACTGTCTCAAGTTACAGGACTGTCCCGAGTCACCCGAATCTATACCGGTATAAGATGTTTAAACTTCAAATTCTTCAATAGTTAGAAAATAAAAGAATGCCGATTAATTGTTTTTACTCGATTTATCTTTGTTTTTTAATAATTTTCCTCAGTTGATAATAGTTCTGAACTCAAATCATCAGTCCTAATTTTTCGAATAGACTCTGACATCCATAGCAGGACAAGTTACTAGAGGAAAACACAGCAAATGCTGATGAAATTTTCTGGGTGTAGTACATATGGCGCTGCCATCTAACGGTCTTTCACAGTATCAGAGGATATGGACGCAGGAGGAGAGATGCCAAATTATTTCTTCGAAATGCAGGTTCGTTTTGAATAAGACAGAAAGGATAACTACTAGAGCAGGTAACGCATAAAACCGAATAAGAAGAAAGTGCACCTCCTGCAGAGGAGCAATAGACTGTACATTGACGAAAAATGTCAGAATTTAGGTGTTCAAAAAGATGTAAAAGGAAATTCTAGAATACCTTCTTGCATGATGGATTTCAACAAACACCAATAAGCTTGATGTTAGAATTCGGATCCCAAAGTTGCTTCTGATTGATTTCACGTTTCCATTAAGTAAAACCAATTAAAGTTTCGTCCGGAATTATGTTTCCTCGCTTGAGCTCTAAATGTAGATGCGCTACACTCAACCTATTTCGCGGCTTGTTTACTCCCATCGATTCAATCAAGCTGTGGTCGCATGTCAGTGATAGGATATGTGAAGATCAATAGATTACCTCTTTGATAAATGTCGAGAAGTATCGGATGCAGAAATACCATCAACTAGAGTTAATTCCGACATGGTTGTCAACATAATGAAGTGTACAGTGCGAGCTAAATTAATCCCAACGAGATTGACGATAGGTCTATACCTGAAAATGTCACTGACGTAGCAGGTATTTATGTTCAGTTGAAAATGCGACCACGTGATATAACGCCGATGAGGCTTGATGTTGATTTGTCGGATGGAATATCGGAAATATTTGCCATGACATCGAATGGAGTTAGGAAGTTGATGTAATGAATATTTGGATCGTACGGCCCGAAATTGACCGGAATTGATACGTGGTGTACCAATAATGAATCATAATTGCAGAAGTGATTTATGGTACCTACTGTAGTCTACTTCATGACCGATTTTTGATAAAGAGATCACAAGTTGTTTTTAACCCATGTCATATTCTTCCAAGACTATTGCTAATCGAAATTGAAAGTAAAAATGTAACTCGAATGTATTTTGCTGTTTGAAATGAATCATTATTGCCCAAATTGCAACCCTGATATTGGATTATAAGCTGAGTAGAAAGTTCTAGTATTGTACTCGATTTTTGTCAAAAATTTCATTGAGTTGCCTGTCGTACTTTCCTTCAAAAATCAAGACAGATGACTCGATGATTTTTATAATCGTTTTTCGGAATCTCGCTATTTGTCTAAAAACATTGGGCTCGAAAATAGCAGGAGCTAATTGACATTCATATTAAAATATAATTGAAATTAAAATAAATGAGAGTGTAGCTCTTAGTTCTAAAAATTAATTCTATTAACGGGACATCGTAATCGATAAGATATTTGGAGCACTCACTGAATCTATTTAATCATCATTACATTAGTACATTAATGGCTGGAAAGAATGATACGAATATCAACATATAAATGAAAAGCTTATTTTTATAACCTCGATTAATTTAATGTGGAATCGTAGCTCTGTAACCATATAAAATGTTTCAAGGGGCGTGCTATAAAATTATATTTCCCATTATTTCTGAAATTTATAGCCTTAGGAAATTTAACGATATTTCTTTCGATCCATCTATGCGGTATGTCTCAGCCAATTTTCGTATTTCGATCAGGGATTTTCCAAATATTGGAAATAATCTGAGTGATACGCCCTAACATTTCAAATTGTAAGGGGTAGAATGCCAGGTATCTCTCCAACTTTTTTGATATTTGCTATTTAGAAATTGTATCGGTTTTGAAATTTGATGATATAATAGTACATAATAGATTTCAGCAGAATTTAAACAATGCCAAATTACAAATGACATACTTGTGTGTTGAAAATGCACGACAGTTCTTTTCACGGTTAATGATATTTCTGTTTCTTTCTAGATTCCAGTGATTTATTATTTTAATCATTAAACCAGAAGTGTATACAGGGTGAGTCTTTGACTCGTACAAATATTTCAACACTAGATTCTTGAGGTCAAAAGAAACACTTTTTTCCTAAAAATTTTTTTCCGATTTGCTCCTAATATATAATAATCAAAAATCAAAATTTTGTGTCCATAAAAGATTCATCAAATAAATGAAAAACCGAGTGAAAAACTTTACTCCGAAATTCATTTCATTCGATAAAACCGTTTGTGAGATAGAACTAAAAGAAATTTTTTTATGGTTTTTTAACAGCCTGTACCTTTTAAATTGAGCAGGTTCGAAAAACATGGTGAAAGAAAAAAGTGTTTCTTCTGAACACAAGAATCTACTGTTAAAATATTTGTAGGAGTCATAGACTGACCCTGTATAAGCTCGCCCTTCAATAAATTTATTCTCATAAGTAGTGAATTTGAATGAATTGAAGCTTAAAGTCTTGAGAGGCATCCAGATATACAGAATTCTAGTGGATGAACCGTTAGAGATGCTGAAGAATTGATTCGAACGTTTCGAATGATGAAGAAATACATCTATTATCGAACAACAACATCCATTACAGGATATCCTCCCGAGAAGCTTTCTACCAAACGAATGTGTGAAGATGAAAACGATAAAACCCAACACGATCCTCGAAATTTATAAATCTGGGTCTCGCATGGAGTATATCCATATTCCTCTGGAAAAAAAATTGGACTCAGGTTTCGTATATGTTTTCCGCGACTATACGCGTCCAAGGGAACATTATTAAGCCATTTCAAGGAATGATTGATCGTCCTGTTCGGAGGACACGACCAGATTTATATGGTTTTTTGATAAATGGGTTTTCTCACACGTTCCATTCCGATCCAGCGTAAGCAGTTTCGTTTTCATGCGAATTTTCATTGCGCATAGGGATATGTCGCGTCTGGATTTTATGGTTGATATATCGAATTGGTATATTCGAACCATATACAGAGTGGGCAAAATTCGTTGTCTACTGAAGGGATCTCGAGAACTATAGCAGCTAGAGGAAAACGGACGACACATTCTCGAGCTCTTTTTTCTTGACTAATCCAAAACTGTTAACAGATCCAGCCTAACGTTCATAGATTTTGAGTTATGAACGAAAATTGAGAAATTGTCATTTTCAATGAAGCTGAATATCTCTTTTATTTGAACTCGTATTCGAAATCCGTTGTTACATTCTACAGGCACTTTTTTATGAGGAATTCGAATATCATATTGTCAAATTTTTTGATCCAGTAATTTTCGAGATACGACAGGGATTTCTGATTTTTTAAATGTAAACTATAGTTGAATGTCCTTTCATTCTGCTGCAATTTTTTTGCTGATTTCAAAAATGTATCATATGTCGCTATTCACATGAATATAACATAAGAAAAAAAATAATACTTTTTCCTGCTTTTCGATTCACTGTTGAATTTTTAGTAGGCTAGCGTAAGCATAGCGACCGTTAGAAATGCATTATGGTTTGTGAACTCCACATAATCCTATGTGAACTCAACCTTGTGTGATAGGAATCACAGACTGTCGAATAATTATTTCTTTTATATATCGAGATCGATATCCTTTAAAAGAGAGTAAAAGACTTTCGTCTGATTATTAAAGAAGAAAATTTATTCAATTATTGTTTTTCAATTCATGAAAGAAACTTAAAGACTCAGTAATATAAATAAAATACGAAAGCTATCTATAATTACGATTTTTACAAAAGTAAGATTATGAAAAATAGGTACGTCTGTCCACGGTAGTATTCGAATTGAGAACCATCGTAGGGTAAGCATGCCAAACATAGCGAGAACAAACGATGGCAGATTAATCATCGAAATATTTATTCAGCAATCCGTGATTTCAATCATAGAGGCTCAGGTTCACAAAAGATAATGCATATTCAACGGTTGCTATGGTTACGCCAGCCTACTAAAAATTCAACAGTGAATCGAAAAGCAGGAAAAAGTATTGAATTTTTTTTCTTATGCTACATTGATGTGAATAGTAACATATGATACATTTTTGAAATCAGCAAAAAAATTGCAGCAGAATGAGAGAACTTTCAACTATAGTTTACATTTGAAAAATCGGAAATCCCTATCGTATCTCGAAAATGACTAGATGAAAAAATTTAATGATATCATATTCGAATCCTTCATAAAAAAGTGCCAGTAGAATGTATCAACGGATTTCGAATACGAGTTCAAATAAACGAGTTATTCAGCTTCATTGAAAATGACAATTTCTCAATTTTCGTTAATAACTCAAAATCTATGAACGTTAGGCTGGATCTGTTTTCAGTTTTGGATTATTCTAGAAAAAAGAGCTCAAAAATGTGTCGTCCGTTTTCTTCTAGCTGCTATAGTTCTCGAGATCCCCTCAGTAGACAACGAATTGTGCCCACCCTGTACACCGGAATTGTTGGAGAGGCAGAGGGCATAGTCACTATCTAATTTCCACAAAATTGCCTCCTCGTCCAGCAGAGCAATGCACTAGTAGATTTTTTACAATATCATGGTTGCAGCAATAAAACATTCTGCAATTCTGTATGAATCACTGACTGCGAGATGAACTCTGAGCTATCCTCGGAGTTATCAAGTAAACAATGCAACTATTCTTTTCCTTTCTAAGAAATTTAGACGCTGAGATTTCATTATGCTCTTTCGGCACGACTCAAAATATCTAGTTTCATCATTCGAGCAAGCTGCGCGAAATTGAATATTTTCGTGCTATGCAAGAATGCCGAGAAGTGGTGTGTTGTTGGAAAAAGTAATGTCTTTATTTGCCTTCCTTGTTTGTTTCTGCGATATGCTGTTTTGCGTAGGCATGTGTTTGTCCATTCGTTCAGACTTTTTTTTTAATCTCGAGTAAATTACGAAATACGGGGCTGAAATTTTGTCTAAAACTTACTATAAACAGGAGAATCAAATTCTTTTTCTTCTTTCATCAAGTTTCCTTATTTCACATTACATAGATTGTATACATAGACAAATAGAGAGAAGCATTATCTAATTTGAGTGATATCATTCATTTTTCAATCTCGCTTCACTCTGTCTGTTTCGGGAAATTGTCTCGAGCATTCTTCAGCCTTGTTCCTCTTATATCTAATTTTTCAGTGCCTACTTCGTTTGCTTCTTGTTGTTCATCTGTTTCTTTTTGTTGGAGAAAGAATCAATTTTTGCAGTGCGAGATGCCCTTCAATATGGAATATTTCAGCTTATTTCGTGAACAATTACAATCCACTACACTCACGGGGAGAAAGGGTTTTTTTACTGAGGTTTTTCCCTAAGCTCTTGTATCATACACCAATTTGTATGGTACCCCGTTACGCTAACCTCTGCTAAAACTGTATCTCATACACATGCTATAATTATTGTTTGGTGTTCAAGATTGTAATGCTCTATATCAAAAGAATATATATATATATACATATACATAGCTAATGAAATGAATTTCATTCTGCTCTTCATGAAAGCTTCAGCAGTTCCATATTTGAAAGCGAAAATTTTGTAATCCCTTTTCCATTCATTCATTTACTTTTGTTGATCTGGCTCAATTTATGCATAAACGATCGTATTTTAATCCCTTTTCTCGTTACTCGTCTGCCCAAGGTATTTGTAATATTTATGTGGGACATATGCTATTTTCTTCGTCTTGGTTTCTATCTGGAGGGGATTGAATCGGATATCGTTTCATACTGGGTGGAGCTTTGTGTTACTGGATAGTACTCAGTAGCCCTTGCCAGTATTGAATAAGAGCCTATCAATTCCAAACGTTCTCCATCCATTTAAACAGCGCAAGTCATAGTGTTCAATAAAGAATTCAAAGAGAAGAACTTCCCACAAAACTACAGACCGATAAGTCCACTGTCGGCGTTAGGAAAAGTAGTAGAAAGAATTCTAGTAACGAGGCTAAATGAGGAAACCGAAAATCTGAAACTAATACCACCAGAACAGTTCGGATTCAGAAGAGAGCATTCAACAGAGCAACAATTATTGAGGCTCACAGAATACATTACACAGGGATTCCAAAATAAATAAGCTAAGGGTCTTGTTTTACTAGACGTCGCCAGAGCATTCGACAGAGTATGGCATGAAGGATTAATATATAAGATGAGATGTGCTGGATATTCGATCAAAATATGCAAGTTGATCAGGAATTATCTCAAAAATAGAAGATTTTACGTGAAAGTGGAAGGAGAATGCTCCACAACAAGAGATATAGAGGCTGGAGTACCCCATGGGTCAGGATTTGGGCCACTTCTGTACCACATATACATTCACGATATTCCGAAAAGTCCAAGAACCATGCTAACGTTATATACTGACGACACAGGCATAGCAACTCGACACCGCAACCCAGATGTAATTGAACGAGTTCTACAAGAAACGATTGACGAAACAAATGACTGGTGCATAAAGTGGAAAATCAAGCTCAATTGACAAAAGATCCACGCAATATTACTACAGAAGAGAAGACTGCGATCCACAACGAATCTAGAAGTTGACGGCGAAGAAATCGACTAGAAAAATGAAGCCAAATATTTAGGAATAACGCTTGGCAAAGGTCTTACTTGGAAAAGTCATATCAAACAAGCAATCGACAAAATAAGCTGCTACGATGTGCAATAGATGCACCTTGGTTTGTCAGGAATAGACAGATTTATTGGGACCTAAAATGGAAAACTATAACAGAATTCATGAAGAGAAAAGCAGAGAAATTTTTCGAAACAGCGAAAAACCATCCAAATCAAGAACTCAGGAGACTAGTGGACTACGACCCAGAGGAAGACAAAAGAAGAATGCGAATTTACCGAAGGAGACCAAGAGATCAATTAAAAAGAGATTAAAATAAGAACAAAAACTTATTTAAAAATCCAATAAAGTGTTATCCAATAGACGATAAACACATAAATCCCAGCACGATAGTGTGCGAGAAGAAAACCGACTAAGAGATGAACGGTTTATAGGCAAATGCCCGGAACCAATATTCAAGAAGCAGCTAAGGGTTTTTAGTGGGTCTCGAGCTCAGGGGAGTGAGAATCCCTACACTTGTTCCCCTCAGAAGAGGATGGTTCGTCTGTCTTGCAGATCTGATTCACCAAAAAAATTTTCTGGTTGGGGCAGTTAGCAGGTACTTAGTGGTTTTTCAATCCTATTTCTTCTATTATGTCTGTTTCAGGCAAAGTGGTTTTAGTAGTGCTTTTAGTATTCGATCGTTTTTCAATCCTTCGTCACCTTTCTCAGACAAAGTGGCTTGGGTAGTGCGTATTAAGACGATTATCAATCTTCCTCTTGTTTACTCGTTCGGATGGAACACAAGCTAATTTTAGGAGACAGCGTTGCGATAGTGTTGTATTGCCGCAAAGACAATCGCGCAAAAACACACGCATAATTCATACCTATTTGACTACGCCCAAGCATGGAGTATAAGTAAATATTTGCGGCACTTATGCAGAATGTTATCTGCTTATCCAGCATATTCTCCCATATACGTTCTGGTCTTCGATTTCTCCCAGGAAGCGCGAAAACTAGCTCACGAACGACAAAGGGAAGCCGCCGAGCATGCAGCTCCGTTCTGATTCACACGTTTCGATCTATCTCGGACCGAGCCATTTTTGCCCCAGTCGCATTGCACAATTGCATTGTTTACCTCGCGGTGCGCTCGCCGAGGACGCGGGGAAACGATGCTTCGGAGATTAGGGTCCAGATACAGCAGCGTTCGCTTTTACATTTTTAAACATCAATTCGAGCTGGATTTTCGTTTCCATTTCATCGCGAAATAATGGATGAATTCAATTTCGCATCGACGATCACGCTCTCGGAACAGCCAGTCCGAAATGGAAATTTTTAATAGCACGCAATGGACGTGGTGTGCGCGAGTACATGCCGTGGAAACTGATGAGGGAACTAATTTCCGTACGTGTGTTCTGAGGAGGAAACTGCAGATTGTATTGTAACAACTGTATTTTCGAGATGAACGATTGCCTCAACTTGAATTTTTTTGGCAATGAAGGTATATTTATGAAGAGTTCCTAGGAAGTTAGTCTTTTAAAAGGGACTGGGCAGTGTACACTGTGAAAGGAAGCCTTTATATAGCTCAGGTCGAGGCTCAGGTCATCTATCTACTCATATATCTAATGGAAATCTTTTAGGTCACAATGTTGTTAAAAAACGAACCTTACTTCTTTTCGATCCTGATAATTCACAATCTTTCCACTAGAGTAACACTCCTGGACTTCATCATTTGATTTCGAAACGCCCTTTGAAACGGTCAGAGCTGACCGTCCTAGTGCAATAAGTTTCGTACATCGTTTGGACAAAAAGTCATCCACGTGGTTTACTGATGGATCAAAATCAGAAACAGGCACCGGCATTGGCGAATATGGAACTAAACTGAGGATCTCTGAAGCCCTGGGAAGTGAACCCTCTATTTTTACAGACCAAACACTGGCTGTTTATGTAGGCGCTCAGTGTCTTAAAATGAACCTTAAAGGGGCGCATATCTATATCGCACCACGGATAGCCAGGCCACGAAGATGACCCTCGAATCACACTGCCAGGGATCTCTTCTTTCTGACCATAAAGCTCGCCATAAAGCAACTGGCCAGAGGCAATAAAGTGACTCTACTATGGGCATTGCGGTGTTGAAGGAAATGAAAAAGCCGATGAACTTGCAAAGAGAGCATAAAGGTTAACACCTCCTGGACGTGAGCCTTTCTGTGGGCTTGGAACATACCAATGTAAGGCAACGATCCAACAATGGGAGTTGAAGAACAGAATAACTCTCTGGAGAAACACTTCCGGACTTACTCAGTCAAAGAAATTCGTGATGATTTCACTGACCTACACCAAAAAACTGCTAAAGCTGTCACGAGCTGAGCTTCGTCACTGCTGACAGGGCACTGTCGGTACAAATATCATTTGTACCGTATGGGTGTGTCAGCAGATGAGATTTGTAGGCTCTGTGGATCAGAAGCAGAAAGAGCTGAACACATGGTAAGCAAGTATCCAGAGATGGCTGGGAAACCGGTCTTGGATACTCACGAGGTAACGGCCAAGGCCCCTAAGGATGTTGTCGGTTTTATCAACACCATTGACGTCCTCCCTAGGTTCTTATGAATGGAAGAGTAGAGAACAAAAGTTTACATGGTCGCAGTTCCCGAAAAGCGACCCCGGTTCAAATAATAATAATAACATTCCTGGACTCACACAAACAACAATTTTTGTGGTGCTTTCCTTGACTTATACCAGAAAGCTCTTCAAGCTACAAAGAACAAGGTGAGACTGCTGACTGGACACTGCTCGCTGTATGAACAAATATCTTTTGTACCGCATGGGCAAGTCAGCAGATGCGATATGCTGGCCTTGTGAACTAGTAAGAGAAACAACTTAACACACGGTATGCAAGTTTAAACACCTGGATGGTTTAAGAATCATCCATATTAGGAAGCCTCTCCTAGATCCACACGAAGTAAGTGCCAAGGCTTCTTAAGACCTTGATGGATTCGTCGACATCAGTTCTGAAAGGGTGAGCCTAGCCGTTACAACCACGAATCAATATCAATGGTTATGTAGAATTAATTGATGCTAGCGAAGAAGGGTATTGATCAGTGATCTGCCAGTTTCGCTCTCGTTTGAGCTCATCAGCACGCATACCTAAATGATGACAACCAAATGAACTAGAGTGCTTTTGCATCAATATTCTTAACCATTTCGGTGTTCCACGTTCCTTATCAAATAACACCTTTTTCAATAATGAAACGATTAGATTTAAAATTTCTCTTATCAGCATTGTTTGGCAACTCCGTGGATGACAGGTTTATACCAAATAAAATGGTCTATGTCTGCTAGGAATAATTCGTTTCGAGCAACTTGAACTTCATGAATTAACCGTGCTAAATTATAGTTTTCAGTTCAGGAATGATTGGCAACAATAAAAAGTGCCTTTTTTTTCCACTTCTTCGACTATCCCAGAAAAAGTTTTATTACTTGATCCCGAGGCCAAATAAGAAATCTCACGGATTCAAACCAGAACTATATTTCACCTGGCGTTCCCTGGGGTTCGAAACTTGGCCCCGGCTTTATCTAATCCTTGATCAAGAAGGTGGCCAATGTTTGCCCGAGCTCAACTTTTTCACTTCGCAAAGTAAATTTCGGGTTCGGCTCTCTATGAAAGTTTAATAACTTGTTTTATGGCGGTGCCTCTTTCAGTATAAATTTGGAAGTTTTAATCCCGGCACTCATCGGGAACGACGAAATTAGTTTCTTTCTCGGAGTCACGCTGCTTGAAACGGAGTTTGTAGTAGGTGTTGGGAGAAGTTGGGTTTTCTGGATCGAATTTGAATAATTCGGGAAGCAGTGCTCGGGGCGAATCGATTCTTCGCTCACTGTATTGTTTCATTATTTACAATTATAAACGTTTGGGATTCAGCACGAACTATACAGGGTCTTTCACGAGGAACCTCACCCATATTTATACGGGAAACTACTGAACGTATTTTCATGAAATTCAGCACTTATAAGTATTTCACGATGCTGATGAAATCTAAAATATTTTCAAGGCATGAGCACCTCCAGTTTTTCCGGAAATGACGTCAACTTCCGTTTTTCAAATTAGAACACCATTTTTTTATTGCAGAAATAGATTACTCAGAAAATTTCAAGTTATTTTGATGTAACATTTTTCAGTTTTGGTTGGAAAATTCTCTCTGAGCGGGAAAATTCGAAAAAAAAAATCGAAATAGAGCTCCGCTGAAACAAGAATAACTTCGAGGTTTTTGGATGGAAAATTTTCATTTTTGGGATTTTTCAAGATGTAAGATTGATGTATCCACCTTAAAAATCGAAATCGCGATTCATGATACAGGGGGTGAAAAAATCGCTTTCAAAGTTAGGGATGACAAAATCGTGAAAAATCAATTTTTTCAAATTAGAACCCCATTTTTTTATGGCAGATATTGAATCTACGTTAAAAAATAATGTGAGTGTATGCATCACACCCTTGCCCTAAAATGGATATTTTCTGAGTTGTTCACAAAAAACTGTTTTTCGTCTTGAATTTTCAGCTATTTCTTTTCCCTTCACGCCAAAAAGATGAAATTTTCAGGAACTGTTATTTGAACCATGCTGTAGATTTTTCACCCCTTCTTGAAACCGACTTCAAGTTACTATTAGGAGAACCATGGCAAACAGGAAACCTCTCAATGAAGAGTCGAATCGTTCTATCTACAACTTTATTACATTCTCCATGAAGTGGAATGAGATTTAAATAATCTTCATTGGTAAAATTAGGCATAGTGATCGATTTTATAACTTAATACGAATTATCACCAAATTAATAGTAAACACAAAATGCTACTGAATAAAGAGGAATTTGGCAGATGTAATTAATGATATCTATCATTAAAAAAAAAGAATGTAAAACATGGTTAGTTTTTGCATATGGTTCATAAGGAATTATTTATTTATCACTGGAGAAAAAACCGATGGCCGATTAGTTGAAATAAAGAGGTTTCCGATACAAATTCGAATCAAAATTCGCCATCTATTTAGGAACAACCTGTAACTTTTTTCTCTTGCATATTAGGGTAGTAAAATCTAAAACATGGTTTAAGTAACAGTTCCTGAAAATTTCATCTTTTTGGCGTGAAGGGAAAAGAAATAGCTGAAAATTCAAGACGAAAAACAGTTTTTTGTGAATAACTCAGAAAATATCCACTTTAGGGCAAGGGTGTGATGCATACACTCACATTATTTTTTAACGTAGATTCAATATCTGCCATAAAAAAATGGGGTTCTAATTTGAAAAAATTGATTTTTCACGATTTTGTCATCCCTAACTTTGAAAGCGATTTTTGCACCCCCTGTATCATGAATCGCGATTTCGATTTTTAAAGTGGATACATCAATCTTACATCTTGAAAAATCCCAAAAATGAAAATTTTCCATCCAAAAACTTCGAAGTTATTCTTGTTTCAGCGGAGCTCTATTTTCGATTTTTTTTTCGAATTTTCCCGCTCAGAGAGAATTTTCCAACCAAAACTGAAAAATGTTACATCAAAATAACTTGAAATTTTCTAAGGAATCTATTTCTGCAATAAAAAAATGGTGTTCTAATTTGAAAAACGGAAGTTGACGTCATTTCCGGAAAAACCGGAGGTGCTCATGCCTTGAAAATATTTTAGATTTCATCAGCATCGTGAAATACTTATAAGTGCTGAATTTCATGAAAATACGTTCAGTAGTTTCCCGTATAAATATGGGTGAGGTTCCTCGTGAAAGACCCTGTATTATAAGACACTTGAAACTTTCTGAGTATTTTTAGTTTCAGCGAAAAATAATTCACGTCCAGGTTTCTTCAAAAATCTGCGAAATTAGTCATCAGATAATGGTAATAATAGAAATTTCTTTATTGATTACTTAAGACATTTGAAATGCATATGACAAGACAATAATTATGGGAATAATTAAGGAAACTTTTTTATGTCATTTTCTTTTTAACTTTAGAACTGGAGGAAGAATTTTTTTTTTGAGTATTCTATTTGAAACAATCTAGAAGAATGAAATTGCCAGTTAGTTGACGCTAATATTTATCATGTTAAGAATATTTGAGAGCTGCACCTTGATTTTTTAACAAATCTTGTAATCTATGCAAGTAGGTAAAGTCTGAGTAATATCACATTTTTTTTAAAGTTACTGATTGTATGGGAACTTTTATTTAATTGAATTTGGCTTCTTTAATGAATTTCTTGATTGAAAAATTTTGAAGCCTAGAGAAGTTATTGTAGGGATCGATATTTCAACCACTTGTGATGAAATTTCGAAATTTAAAACATTGCCTCATTCAACAACCGGTAGATTAGGGTGACTTGGGACAGTCTTGTAACTTGGGACAATCACTTCCCTTGCAGATTTCTTTGTTTCTTACCATTTATGTGTGAAGGGACAAACTTATGAGATTGTGTAGCGTCTTTTCGGTTAGTTTAACAATCAATTCCTGTTGAGTTTGCCGTGACCAGAGCGTTTGAATTGACAGGAAAATTTACCGAATTCAGGAGAGTAAAAGCGCTTTTTTTATGGCCCTTATACTTTGTGCATGTGTAATTTTTTTTCTGGATACGTGGGATATTGGGATATTAGATATGTCATGACACAAGGTTGTTTACTATTTAAACTGCAACACGTATCTCATTCATTTATTTTGTTGCTTCATAGGGTGACTTGGACAATGCCGAATAGATACAAGCGGCGCATTGGCAGCAGCAGAAAATATGCCGATTTTTGTCAGGATATTATTATTTACGTTATTTCCACACAGAAATCACCGAAGAATAGAAGAAATCAAAGTTCCCTTGTTTTGTTTAGTTTTTTTACATTTGAGTTGCAATATATTTACTTTCGCCGTAATAGTGGTTTATCATTTAATTTCCTTACCGAATTTCAACTATATAATCACAAATTCTAATGTTTCAAAACTTCACACCGTGCCAAGTCACCTATTTCGTTTGAGAGTTGAGAAATCAATAGCCTCCCAAATCGATGGGTGACTTGGGACAAGTATTTTATTTTTTTCAAAATTTATATCCGAATTTTGTAAATTGGTATATATCCTTATCAATAGTCTGAGTCATTAAGCATATTCCAACCTCTTTTTCAGACAAAAATAGGTCACCGTTTTGAAAATATGACAAGTTGAATTCAACAATTGTCGCAAGTCACCCGAATCTACGGTACTGTCAAATAACTGACAAATTTCACAGGGCGGTAACTTCGAGAGTAAGGAGCTCAATTTTCATTGAAGTATCACCTCCTAAAATGTAATCAACACAGAAACGACCGGTACATTAAGAAATCTATGTTCAGACAGTTATAGTCCCAATCAGACTGCAGAAATCTTTCAGTTAATATGAAGTGAATGCATATAGAGGACAAGCCTTCGAAAATTTTCAATATAGCAGCATAAATGGTTCGATCGGTATAACTAAAGAGCACGATTTTGGTATTCAATACAAAATAAGCTTGGGAAACACCAAATTAAATGTTTTCAGATAGTAGCTCAGTGCAATTTCCAGTCATAAAAGTGTAATCTACTTTATGTTTCAAATATTGAATTGATGTGGCTGATACTCGATGAAAATCCATAATTGAACTTGAAACAGATTGTACGATTTTCACAAAATGAGTCTTTGAACCACGACACGACAAATTGGGTTTACCTTCACCCACCTGAAGATGCTTCTGTGGCAGCGAAACACGTGTCGTGTCGTGGTTTGAAAACTCATTTTGTGAAAATCGTATGATCTGTTTGAAGGTAAATTCCTGTTTCATTTTGTTAAAATGTTTCCATTAGAAGGACTTCTCTCGAGTAAAAGCAACAACGAATACCAACAGAAGCACTTGAGTGATACAAGCATTAATTTCCACGAATGCGACAATGGGTAACATCAAGTAGAAATCGTTAGAATGACTAGGTATTCTCAATTTTAATTAAATCATCTAATTATAATTGCTGTCTATTTTGTGGGAACCTCCTCAGTAATTACAATTATTTATGTGAGTGGCTGCATGCAGCGGGCTTAATCCAGAATCCCTGAACTATTATCCACGTTTGAGTGCTGCAATTCCAAATACAACTCAACAATATTATTACGTCCTATTGTATCCACCAACCGTAATTTATAGACTGATGTATAGGAGCAGTTTCGTGTATTAATTGCACAAGCATGGAGGAGGATTGTAATTCAGAGTGTTTTTTGCCAACTTGAAGGTTACTTTGACAATCATGAGAATATTTCCATTGAACTTGAACCTTGTCCTTCCGCATGAAAAAAATGGAAATTCTGCACATAATGCGAAACATTTTAAAATTCGTTTATTCAGGTATTGTAGTTAGTGGAGCATCAAATTATCGTGATACTAAAATATCTGGTTAGATAATTTCCACGTCTAGCTTGATGAAGCCAAATATTAACTCTGGATTTATCACGAAATATGGAGTAACTTTATCACTTCCGATTTCAGAGGAATTTAGTGTATGCATATTCCACGCAACCTTCTTCCTTATCGTTATTCCAAATAAAGAGCGGATTCCAAAAATTACTCATTTGCAACTGCGTTCAGTCATTGAAAGCGTTATACAACCGAAATAGCGTTCAAGTTGCTATTTTATTGCGGAAGTTTCATCACTGATAGGATAACGTAGACTTCGCAATGAAGTTCTGAAATACGACTTGGGTACTTAATGGTATGATACTAGAAATTATCGTTCAGTTCACAATATGACAGCAGCCGATGGCTGGAAATCAAGAAAGTCGAATGAAAAGGTACTGGAAATTATTCGACTTTTAGTAGCAACTTAGGAAACACTAATATACAGGCTGGGTCTTTGACTCGTAACAAATATTTTAACAGTAGTTTCTCGAGGTCAAAAGAAACACTTTTTTCCTCAAGAATCTACTGTTTAAAGATTTGAGTTACAGCCCCTCGAATTTCGCCCCAAAAATAGTTTTTTCTCCTTCTCTCAGAATCACCGGATTTGGTACACTGGAGTTTTATGATGATCAAAATCTCATGGAGCTACCCATTTTGGCGATGGACCTCTTTAAAGCACCTCTTACTGGGACAAATTGTTTTTGGAACCATTAAGCATTTACTGCGAATTCGAATTCCTTGAAAATTGTTGCATCCTCGGTTGAATCGTTAGAAATCCTATTGAGAATTTTTCGTAACTCCCATGTTTTGTATTTTTTCAAGAAATGCAAGATTTTTCGATTGATTGTCAAGTCCAGAATCATATTTTACCACACACAATCAAATGACCCCTTACAGCAACGCCAGAAGTTCCGACCAACTTTTCCCTAATAAAATCAACTTACGAGTTAGCCTTGACCATTTCCATGCATAAAAAAATATGGTGTTACTTATAGCAACGAACAATAACTCATTAGAAGTGTCAGTGTGAAGTTTAAGGTCCCAAAAGTAAAACAGAGTTACGCAATAAATTAAAAGAAAGAAGATGTCCACCGAAATTGTGAAAATCGAAAAATTGGAGTATCGAGCCATCATCAAGTACCTGTATTTAAAAGGGTTAAGAGGTAAGCAGATTTACGAAGATATGCTTAATACCCTTGGTGATCAATGTCCTTCGTATGCGACCGTGAAAAGTTGGACTGCAAGCTTCAAACTCGAGGTAAATTTTCCATTGAAGAAGATGACCGATCGGGAAGGCCAGTTTCTGTATCAGTCCCCAAAAATATCGATGCAGTTCATGACATGATTTTATCAGACCTTCGAATCGGACTGAAACGGATATCTCAAGCACTGAATATTTCATACAAACGCGTTCATCATACAGTTCACGTCAATTTGGACATGAGAAAAATTTTTGCAAAATGGATCCCCAAATGTTTGAATGTTGACCAAAAGCGTGCTAGGGTAGAAAACGATGTAGACTTCTTAAAATAAACTGTTACTATGGATGAGACTTGGTACATTTCTACGATCCAGAAACAAAGCAACAATCGATGGAATGGCGATAACCTGGTTCTCCAAGACCTAAGAAGTTTCGTGTCCAAAAATCTGCTGGAAAGTTCTTGCTTAAGTTTTTTGGGATTGCTATGGAGTAATCATGATTGATTTTTTGGATAAGGGTAGAACAATAACCGGAGATTACTATTCGACATTACTGACCACTATACGGGAAAAATTTAGAGAGAAAAGAAGCGGAAAGCTATTCAAAGGTGTTTTGTTTTTGCAGGACAACTCCTCTGCACACAAATCTCAAGTTGTCATGCAAAAAATTCGTGATTTAGGGTTTGAATTACTAGAATACACCCCTTATTCACCAGATTTGGCTCCATCCGACTAAGTTCGTGAATTCCCTGCTAACGAGGGGGTTATAAAAGCTGTGGAGGTTTGGTTTGCAAAGCAAGAAGAAAAATTTTTTCTGAAAGGTTCAGAGACGTTACAAGTTCGCGGTTATAAATGTATCCAAGGAGAATATGTTGAGTAATAAAATATTTTGACTTTGAAAATTTGTTTGGTTCTATAGTAGGCTAAGAATTTTTCAATATATCCTCGTATTACCGATTCCTTCTTTCTCACATTTTCCAGAAATCTCTCAAATAGCTAGAAATCACGTCCTCCAATATCGAAGTGAAACCGGAATGAGTCCAAACAATGTGTACCATGCACAGAAAATTGTAGTCAACCCACCTAATCTGTTCGATAAGTTCAACTAAAAGCTGTTTCTACAAAATGATTCGCCTATTCATGTTTACATCGCAACTAGACAAAGTTCGTCGGAGTTTGTTCGATATCCAGCCAACTTCGGCTTACCAACCGAACAATGCTTTTCTGTAATATCCGATCCGGAAATAAGGCCACATCGCATTATTGAGAAAGCTGTTTCACCTTCGAGCCGAACTGATAACAATTTTTACTCTTTCTCGACTGACTTATGCAGTCTGACCTCGAGTCTGACTGACTGAATAAAAGCCCTTGATATCATTCATTTACACCCCTTATATTTTCTCCTGCATAAGTTCTCCACCACCATAATCGTTGATTGTAGATTCAAAGCGATTAATCATGGGTCATTTCTTCGAAAAATCATCTTTTCCAAATAACAATTAATCTTTCTAGGAAAATATCTTCGAATTAAAACGATGTGGCAATTCTCCTCTGCTGAGCACTTATATTATTAGAGCAGAAACTGCAATAAAAATAATTTCAATTGCAAATGTCACAACAACGATTATCCACGAAAATTACATTTTGGAATTAATACTGGAAGAAATTGCCGGTTTTGCAACAGGAATAACTGACTTAAATTCGTTGATGTAAGACGTGATGGATTAACATCAAGAGCCGTGGTTCCATCATGTTTCACACTTCATCGAAAAAAACAATGTGCACAGGTAAAATGATGAAACCTATTACAAATTCAGGTCACAACTATCGAAACAAGTCGGGAGAAAACTACCAAGTCGGGATGTCTTGTATCTGGTCGGAAATAGTTACTTCTGTTGATTGATATCGAGATAGAAATACACAAGAACAAATTCTCGCTTCCCTCGTTATTTCCCTTCCGGTCTACGACTCGAGAAGAATATAAAAGAGCAGGAAGCTGTGGAACGGATGTTTCATTATAAAAGGATACGTATATATATAGAAAAATTTTGGATGTAGGTATTTCAGATCCATAATTATTCAAAGTCAAAAAAAGGAATAGTTGAGAAATTTTAGGAGCAGAAAGATATAGCCACAGACAGACGTAAAATATCATGAGGAAATTCATGAAAGAAGGTTATGGTTATGTCGAGTGTTATGTCCTCGGTTATGTCTTATCATTAATAAATTATTATTGGGTGAAAAAAATTTTTCTGCACTTATATATAATCGCTTCTTCTCAAAAGAAAACTGTACTTTACATGAACAAAAATGCAGTTGTCCAAGGTTCTCACACTGCGTGTTTATAATTGACCTCGTAATTGACTGTAACATGATCTAGGGATATCACAAATTAGTGAATAAAACTGTGGAAAACTAAATTACATAATTTTCACTAAAACGAGTTTTATTATATTTATATTCACAACAAGGTGTACTCGTTATCGGAATAGAATCTCTAGGTTTATGAAGCTAAGATTCGTGTAGTGTTATAAATTATAACCATTCGTATTGAAAATAATGTGAGTGAGTGAAAATTATTTCAATATTCAATTCATATCTTCGGCATTTATTGGATTGATGTGGCTGAAACTTGATGAAAAACCATAACTGAACTCGAAACAGATTATACCATTTTCACAAAAATGAGTTTTTAAACCACTACACATGTTTCGCTATAACTATAGCATCTTCAGGTGGATGAAGATAAACTAACTTTAAACGTGTCGTGGTTTAAAAATTTATTTTTCTGAAAATCATATGATTTGTTTCAAGTTCATCTGCATTTACTATTCTCTGTAAAAAATCTGGGACAGGTCAATTTTTAATTGAAATTACCAAATTTTTCCTGTATAATTGAGAAGGTTCATCCACCGCCTTCGTGGGATGAAGGATGGTTGAGTTTTTGTAAAAGACATGACCTTTTATTGCGAAGAGATCTTGGTCATTGATGAGGTTTTTCATCAAGATTTTTTAAATATAGAAACGAAATGGTTGAATTCTCGGTTGAATTAGAATTTTCGCTGTTTTATGTAATTTGAGGTCAACGAGGACATAAAAACTTCAATTGATGCAAGGATTGATGTTGTCGAAGTGTTATTGATAAATTGTCTGAAATTAAAATGGCAATTACAAAAATAAATGAACATTTACGTTCACTATTTTTTTTTCCATCAGTTATTACCTCGGTTATTACACTAAGAAAAAGATATGTATTCGAAAACATCAATAACTCCTGAAGTGTATCGGATTAAAAAACAAAAAAATAAAGTTTCGAATTCAATAAATTTAATTATTTCATCCCTATACTGAAAAAGGGTTGATTAAATCCCATCAATGGCCAAATCACAGCCACAAAAGGTTTATCCATTTGCAGCAAAAAATTTAGGGGTGCCATTCACTTTTACACTTGTAAAGGATAAAGGATGAACTATTTTGTTTCGGGATTTGTGGAAGAATCTCGGGAAGAACGAAGAGAAAAATATACTTTTTTACGAAAACCTCAATAAAAACTCGACAAAAACTATTGGAAGTAGCACTATAAAATTATGAATAAAATTTGATGGATAACTCTCGAAACATCTGACAAGAGTCCTTTTATTTTCGAGATTGTTGATACTGAAATTATAAAAATATGCAGCCTTTTTCGCCCACTCTTTAAATTTTACATATACTTACTAACTTAAAATCTTTAAAATCTCATTGAGAAAAAAGTAAAACCCGGGAATCCCACTCAGATGTGGAAAAACTAAATCAATTCCAAGGAATAAGGCTTTGTACAAAGTTGTTTTAGTTTGCAATGAGTTACTTACAAGTGATCAACATTTTCGGAAATATTCTCCTCTTTCAATCAATAACCCATATCATTATCCACCAACGGTTTAAGCACGAAACAACGGAAAAACTTTTCGCACAGACAAACCCCAAGAACCGCTGTGCACTGTACACAAGCCGACCTGTATTCTTAGTTTATTCAACCTGCGAACAGGTAGGTAGATACATGCACCGGGACCTCGGAATTGTTTGGATTCTGGGATCACTCATGGACCCGTCAGCGACAGAGCACAATAGTTGCTGAACTTTCGGGTACGCGGCAGCAAGACTAAACGCCGGACTGAATTGCAATTGAAGCGTGTACGCGCTCACCGGAAGAGAACCATCGGGATTCTAAAAAGCACAACCTATTCTGAATAGAACGGAGACCCGGTGATTCAGACAACTAAAATTCGTTTCCAACCGACTCGCACAACCACTCCACACACTCCTAGGTGCTCAGGGAGATGGAACGCGATATGCTCAAGAAAACATAAAGCGTGACATGGAACGCACGATTTGACGCAAGAATCTGCCCCTCTTGTGTCCAGGGCAATGGGGATTTCTCCTCAATTTGGCTTATCACTGCATTTGCAAGTTTAAACTGAATAATTATGAGTTTCATTGATGATTTTTTCAAATTCACCGCGGAAACTATTCAAATATGGGGTTTTAAAATTTAAATCGCTTTGTGCGGAGTTTACGATTTGGCAACAGCGCATACAAGACAATGAAAAGAACAATGTCCGAACAGCTTGTTGATAAAATAACAGGTGTTGATTTACAGGCGCCTACTTACTGGCGAGCTTCAACTGCAACCGGCCATAAAAATGCCATAAAATTTTACGTTCGTCGCAGACTTGATAGACAGCCATCTTTGTCTATCTCATCAACATAATGTATTTGTTGTCCTTTATCATCAAGGCATATTTCAGTCGATGTTGCCAACTTGTGCAATCCGCATGAAACGCTTTAAATTTTAAATACCCGTTTTTATTGTTAAAATAATTTTTTTGGGAAACGGTTGAAATGGTTATTTCAAAATGTGACTTTTCAAAGATATTTCATAAAAAATACATCATTTTCGTCAGAAGGAGTATTCCCTATTGAGAAGAATTGAAATGCAATAAAGAGTAATCAGGAACTATGTCTGAAAAACTCACTCAGGTTGAAAGTCGAATGAAGCTGATGTTTGACCTACCATAGGTTATATCAGTTTTCTCATAATTTTAATGAGAGCATGAATAATGGCTATGATTTTCTTCAGGACGGGCCAATAGTGTTGGATTTATTTCGTTTCCTACGACGTCCAGTGAAAACTGTTCAGTCGGAGACGTTTTTGTTCGAAACTAATCTAATCATGGCCATGCTTTGTGTTCCTCACTATGAAATTAATTATTATGGAAGTGAATGAAAGAATTGGGTGAACTCAGATACGACAAGAAAACATTGCATTCAATACACTTCTTGTCATGGCTCAGGAGTGAAAGGAAAAAAAATTTAAATATACAATACATCTTTCAATTTGATATTATTCGTTTATCTATAGCTGAGTAATGGAACGAAAATAAAAGGAGTAAATTTATTTACTCGGTGCATTGAAGTTATTCATTTCGTTTGAAAATAATTTTCGAAAAATTTCTAAAAAAATAATTTATCGGATATATTTTTCAATATGGTAAGAGGAAAATGAGGACAGGGGGCATAAAACTTGACATAGTGTTGCCCCTCCAGACTATAATAAATTGTGTTTGTATCTAATTCTATGTGCATATTTTTGCTGAGCCTTGAACAAATTTCAAAACAAATGAGTGAAAGCTCTAATGCGTGTAACTGAAAAATATGACAAATCGTTATAGATATTTTATAAATCACTAAAAATTCTAACAAAAAAGTTGTGAATATACCTATACTAGATACTTATTAATTCATATTTTATTTATATCTTATAAAAACGATTTCATTTCAACCTTACCCCCTTTTTTTTCATTTTTCAATAATGAACCTCAATAATTATAATTTGACTGAAGTCAGTTCGATGTAATTTAATACATGTAGAAAATTGTAGAAAATTGAAAAGGCCATTACACTTTCGTTCAAGTTTTCGATATCTGTGTTAATAGCCTTGAAGCAATAAAACATGTTCATCTGGCCACTGATTGTTTTAGTGGTGTTCTCCATACCCCTTTTTCTTGTAGCAAGACCCAAATTTGCAGGTACAAACCAATTGCCTGGACCCTGGAGTCTTCGTCAAACAAAGTGTATTTGGTCTAATGCTGTAAACCCAATCGTTTATAAAAAAGGAGGCCTGAAAGAGTAGAAAACACTGATGAATCATCATCATAAGTGTATCACAGTTTACCCTCTGTAAATCTACAAAGACTAAAGCCCGTTTGCAACAGCCGAGAATTCTCTAGAAAATTTACTCGAGATTTCATGCGCCGTGAATTATGTACCGTTCCATACGCACTTTCGGTAGAATTCTCTGTTCAATTGCGTACTAAATAGTCTCCGCCCTTTTCTTGCGAGAATTGTGTAGAGAATTCTCCAGAGAATTCTCGGCTGTTGCAAACGGGCTTAAGAGGTAAACACTTGAACTATAATTGGCGACAAGTAGGGGATTTTTTTAATATTCATTCGGAATATTTCTGCAAATGTAAAAATGTTCAGTTTCGCTGTTAGTTAAATCAAGGCATTGTCAAACCAATAAATATTGCAATCTTCTCGATCAATATCGAAGAAAGCTTGTCAGACCATTGCGAAATTCCCTAAATTATAAGCTCGTTCAAACGACATTGCATATCGTTTCTCACAAATCCGTGCAGTGTGTAGATAACTTTGAGTTATGACACTAATGAACTACAAGTAAACGCAGACATCAACATAAATCAATGCGGCACTAGAACATATCGTCTACACGGGCTTGCCATTATCTACCCAAATATGTTATCGTAGAATACACCCTTGGGCAGTCGACGGAGTCAATGGCATAGTGCCCTAGGTATCCGAGCATGGCATGAATCATCGTGGAGTCATTGTTGACGGCTCACAGTCCCAAAATATTTCACATTCCACCTACCTACGGCCAAAATGATAGGATGGGTCAGGTCGAGCTTGTACGAGAGGAACCGATGAAGTTTCGTGTGCTCTGCTCTCTCCTCAGCGGACTTCCAAGGAAAAGATATCATAAAAGTTTCAGTGTCTTGTAATTATGTGATTTAAACATCGTCATAATTCATTATAAACCGAAGTTAACGAGGTCGCAGTGTCATTTAGCAGCGCCAAAGTCTGCAGAAACTACACAATGTGTTAAGCATTTTCTAATGTAACAACCTCGTTGAAATATGACAGTTGGGGAACTTTTCATATCAAGGAATATCCAAATTTAAATACACTGCTCACCATTTGATATAGGGATCACGTATAAATGTTTCTATTATGTTGGCTTTTATTGAGTTATCTGGAGAATCTGTATGCTATAAGCTATACTTGTGTTTTTGCAGGAAAATCTGGTTTATATTTAATTGTTTCAATCATATTCTTTTTTCAAATTTATTGAGCTTTTGCCTTCTGAAATAGAAGCGCTACTTCCAAAAAAAACGCATTCTTCCTTAGCTGAAACGATAATAAAAAAATGGTCTGATTTTCTTCATTCCAAATATTCGGTAGATGGTAGATCATTTCATGGGGAAGTGGATGCCAGAGAAAACTTTCAACAAGAAAGGGGAGGAAAAATGTAATTTCAATCAACATATTCATGAAAATGAAGAGGTACTCGTAGAAGAGCTACGAGTAACGAAAGCACTCCACACAAAATCTCATGAAACCTGACGATTTCAATTGGTTTATTTGTATTATGCGAAGCCCCTAAATCTCATTCGTACTAAAGAGCTTCGAAATGAAAGAAAATCCATTCCGTCCCTAATTTGGTCAACCAGCAGATAGGAGATAAGTTTGCGGGAAGTAAAATTGAAAAGATTCAAAGAACGAATTTTCAATAAGTCAAGTCGGGGACGCTCCTCTTATCCTAAGTCTATCATCCTCTCGAGACAAACAGAGTTTCATAGCATTATGGAATATTCCAGGGGCCTTCCAGAATTTTCTGCTATATGGCTTCGAAATACAAAAGGGAATGCACTTACTGGGCTTTTATAATGTTGACTTTAAAGCTCATAAATTTATCTTATGAAGACATAGAACCGGGATCAGACTGGTAAACAAAAGGGCACATTCAGATCCTACTTTAATATTGAAAACGTTTTTATAAAGAGAGATAACGTGCGTGAAACCTACCAGCTAACGTGGTTTATTCATCGTTCAAATCCCCTAATGAGATAGAGCATTGTGTTGGCTTCAATGCAATTATTTGAAAGGTTAAGATATCAGGAACCTCATTATTTGCGACGAGAATCTATTCATTCATTTCCCCATTCTTTTTTTCTCATTGCTCAATTTTCAATGAAAATTTACCGAATTTCACCATTAATTAAATGTAAGAGTTTTGTATTCCACAGACAAAAATCGAAGAGATATCCAATAATTTTAAAGCTAATAAATTTCCAGAACCAGTTCAAATCTAGTAGTCGGGAAGCCCAAAAGGAAAATTCTGGATTCACTCGAGATACCTTGGACCCTGTAGAGTACCTCTACCAAAAATGAGGTCTGTATATAGGGGGAATTCTCTAGGACAGCCTATCAGAATACTAAAAAAAGAACGATCATTGTACATACTCGAGCGTGTCACGAGTACAGGGTGGGCAAAATTCGTTGTCTACTGAGGGGATCTCGAGAATCCAAATCTGAAAACGGAATCGGGCAATCATTATTAGATTTCGAGTTATAAATAAAAATGGAGATTTTGACGACTCCGAAAAGTTCTCATAACTTTTTTGTCTTTGAAGTTACAGATCTGAAACTTGAACCTTCTTAGGCACTTTCATACGTAGAATCTACTGATTTTTTTCCAATTCGAAAAAAAAAATTCAATAAAAGTTTGCATTTAAAAAAATGAAAGTTCAACTAATGATTCGAAATGAAAAAAATATTTTAAGCTCATCAGTGGATTCTACGTAAAAAAGTGCCCGTAAAAGGTTCAAGTTTCAGATCTGTAACTTCAAAGACAAAAAAGTTATGAGAATTTTACGAAATTGTCAAACTCAAAAACAAAGTATCGTAGGAGGCTGCGGTTTTCACCATTCTTTGTTTCTCCGAAAATGAGCTCGGAAATGTGCCAACCGTTTTTTTCAAGCTGCTATAGTTCTCGAGATCCTCTCAGTAGACAACGAATTTTGCCCAGCCTGTACATTCTCGAGCGCGGTGGCTTTTTTCTTATATTGAAAGTAATGATTTAAGAAAAACGAAAAAATTATGATCTGACAGTTTCAGCAAACCGAAACAATAAAAATTGGCTATAAAGTTAAAAAAAAATCAGTTTTTTTGAGTTATGCCCCATCCTGGGCTTCAAAGTGTTTTTTAATTCATCATAAAAATTGTAGGGCATAACATTCTCAACAAATGTTGTACAAAGCAATTTTTTCGAGATATATGGCGATGAATGTACATTAAACCGGGTTTCTACATTGACCCTGGCCTTTTGCATGTGTGGCTAACCTCCTCGCCCTTATCGCTCTACAACTCAAAAACGGTTTAGAGTAGGCAAAATTGCTTCAGACAAAAGTTGTATAGAATTTTATTATCTACGATTTTCATGATACAGAAACAATTAGAGGAACAGGAAGGGAGATATTAAAAAAAAATGACTTGTTATCATCTTCAAACAGTCAGATCAAGAAAACCCCCTCTTATTAGTGTCAGATTAATGGATCAACACGTCTGCAACACCGAGATTAACCATCTGTATACAAATCTGACACGCTCGAGTATGTACAAGTAACTATTTTGTTTTGCATTATCAAAGGACCGTTGTGACCTTGCGGCACGTCCGAATTGTCAGTCCCTTGAAAAGTAGCTTCCTTTGGATCCAATTAACATATCCTCTAAAAATCTGATACGCTCGAGTATGTACATCTGACGATTTTTTTACATCTTTGAAAACCTGCAGACGCTTTCCCCACCGCTGAAAGTGCACACTTCATAGAACCTCTTTTTCTTTATACCATCTAATCTTCAAAATCCTCTAGGTCTCCACGATGCTCATCTTGTCTTTTGACTTTTGAAGTCAAGATTTAATTCGTAATTCGATGCAGTCTGCATTTTCGGAAATATTGAGGATTTTGAGTGACCGCTTTGGTCACCCATTCGAAAAAGCGGTCTACTTTCTTTATTTCTGAATCCTTGTGTTTCAAATGTTGGGAGGGAAAACCAAAAAATGGTTAACACAAAATTTTTGACCATTAGAGGACTAAGATAATGAGGACCTGCAATAAAATCGACTGTTGTAGTGAACATTTTGATGTTCTTTCGCGAAGAGGGAGCATAATTTTAAACGAAGAGGGCATCATCCAAAATCGATTTCCTTCTGCACGAAGTAAGACATAAATGAGGAAACAAAAGTCAGGGAGCATCCAAGTAGCGCCACCTGATCGAAAAGAGATCCTCCTGCAAGTAGAGTGCTTCAGGGCTAGGACTCGAACATCCTCTGCTGCGCCATAAAAGTAATTTAAGCCTGGGGTATTCCGAACAGGGATTTCGGTGTATCCTATATCTTATGTAAAATAAATATATTCGCGGGACAGTTCTATCGACTTGACACGTTTTCTCGATTCATCCTTGAGCGCGGTATGTACTTACCATTCCGAGTGCCATTCTTGTCATTTTCAACTCTTCCGCCGAATATCCGGATAAATATTTATGCTACACTGACAAAAGGGGGGAAAGGGCTTTGGGCCGTATATTATTCGTTATTGATCTCAACGCGTGAGGAGATCTTCTTTGAATTTTTTATTCTTTGTTTTGGGAGTGAGGCCTTGAAATTTACCGCCAGATCGTGCACAAGAAATTCTTGGTTAACTTATTGGTAACCTTCGTTGCTCGCCAAACAAACGTTAATAACCTTCTTACAGTGTTTAAGTTGAATCAGTATTATTGAAGGGATGCTGTGGTTTTGATGTGTCTTATTCCTATCAGTGACTCAATGCATGAAAAGTTGCAGAAAAACATGTTTTACAGGATCGACAGGTCTTCACATCTAAAAACTGAACCCTAATCCCTTATAGTCAAACCGCTACATCCCTACATAACCTCTCCGCCACTTAATGGCCCAGAGCCTTTTTGTGGTATGGGAAAATAAACCAGAAAGAGTTTCTAGAGAAGACGGAACAAAGGAGAAGCACTCTTGAAGAATCTTCTAGGAATGACTGGTTAAAGAATGCCTCGCCATTGCAAATCTGAGCGAGAAATTCTTGGACAAGAAAATTATAGGAGGAATAAGGACTTACCCTCCTTGAAGCCCTCTCAGATATTGATAATTGATAATTGGAACTTCTTGAGAACAGCTCTGATAGGGGACTCAATAGACCTTAAGGGCGCAATGAAATGTAACCACCTTACCAAACTAAAAATGAAACTAACTACATCACTTCTCAGAGTTCTGAACATTACAATTTGGTGAAATTGTGCTATATCGTAACAAAAAATTCGAAATCCCATTCAAAACCACTACAGCTGGACACCATACTATAAAAGTGGTACAATTTTGCAATGTTTCGTTTATTCTTTTGTGTCATCTGATTAGATGTGTTCCATACAACGTATAAAAAAGAATATATTGCATATGAAAGATAAAATTCAACCCTCCTAGAGTTAAGACATAGGTAGGTAGTGTAATCTAAAGATGCGTCCATGAAAAGCGCCTTTTTTAACGAAGTTCGAGAAACTTTTAAATGAACAACGCTTTTTAACTTGTACTCTTCGATGTCTTTGACAAAGATTCGAAAAACTTCGTGATGCGTTTTGACATGACATTTTCAATAGGGCAGTCATTCTGTCTGAAAAAGCGCTGTCTTCCGTAAGCTTAAACTTACGAACAATCGCGACGCGATGAAGCAAACCTTTTTGAGATATCGTTATATCGTTTTCAATTGAAAAAAGTCGTTCAGATTCTACACGTTAGTCTCTTCTTTAACATCCAGTTAAGAAGCGTTCAACAATCAGCTTGTAATATGTTATGTAAAGATGCAATTCTAAAAAAGCGCTGTCTTCAGAAAGTATTCTACAGACGCACAATTGTGATGAGCAGCGCATTTTGGCATGACGTTTTCAATCGAACAAAGTCATCAGTATTCTGCACGTTGGCTCTTTTTCAACATTAATTTAAAAAGCGTTCAACGAACAAAACTCGACATCATAATATCATGAAAAATGTCCGTATGTTCGGACGCCCAACTGCTTTATTTTTAATATGACCTAGTTATGAGCTCTCTAGAGTTTTCATGTCATACTTTTCATTTGTTCTTAATAACGGATTATCCAAGGTCCATAGACCAAACAATTTACACAATGTCACATATGGGAAGAATTTAACGATGTAACAAGTGTACGACAAAATGATGATGAGTGCATTAACTGACGCTGACGTGAGAGAGTTATCACTCCCGAAGGACCATTGAAAAGAAAATGGGAAAATTAAGCTTAATGCGTTTACGAAACGTGCTCAATGTAAATATTCATTAAAGCCGAATAATTTATGATACTTGGAAATGACCCTTTGACCCTCTACATTGATTAATAGGCTAAAAGAGGAGATGGGGTCAAATCGCAGATATCTCAAACTACTTTCGTGGGTTACCATTACTTCCCTTTCATGAATGCTGTGATGAACAGTATACGAGGATGTATTGATATCTAGTTAGCCTAGATCAGTTCCATGCATAAAAAAATATTGCGTTACCATAGCAACGAACATTATAGGTGTCAGTGTGAAGTTGAGGTCGAAGGAAGTAAACCAGAGTTACGCAATAAATTAAGAGAAATATGTCCACCGAAATTGTGAAAATCAAAAAATTGGAGTATCGAGCCATCATCAAGTACCTGTATTTAAAAGGGTTAAGAGGTAAGGAGATTTACGAAGATATGCTTAATATACCCTTGGCGATCAATGTCCTTCGTATGCCACTGTGAAAAATTGGACTGCAAGCTTCAAAAGAGGTAAATTTTCCATTGAAGATGATGACCGATCGGGAAGGCCAGTTTCTGTGTCAGTCCCCGAAAATATCATGCAGTCATGTCATGATGCAGTTCATGACATGATTTTATCAGACCGTCGAATTGGGCTAAAACGGATATCTGAAGCACTGAATATTTCATACGAACGCGTTCATCATTATCTATAGTTCACGTCAATTTGGACATGAGAAAAATTGTTGCAAAATGGATCCCCAAATGTTTGAATGTTGACCAAAAGCGTGCAAGGGTAGAAACATCGCGTTCGATCTGTGCTCGATTTGAAAACGATGTAGATTTCTTAAATCGCATTGTTACTATGGATGAGACTTGGGTACATTCATACGATCCAGAAACAAAGCAACAATCGATGGAATGGCGACACTCTGGTTTTCCAAGACTAAAGAAGATTCGTGTCCAAAAATCTGCTGAAAAAGTTGTTGCTTCAGTTTTTTGGGATTGCCATGGAGTTATCATGATTGATTTTTTGGATGAGGGTAAAACAATAACAGGAGATTACTATTCGACATTACTGATCACTCTGCGGGAAAAAAATTGAAGAGAAAAGACGCAAAAAGCTATCCAGGGTGTTTTGTTTTTGCAGGACAGCGCCCCTGCACACAAATCTCATGTTGCCATGCAAACAATTCGTGTTATAGGGTTTGAATTACTAGAACACCCCCCTTATTCACCAGATTTGGCTCCATCCGACTATCATCTTTTTCTTCAACTGAAAAAAAGTTTAAAATTTTCTTTCAACGAGGAAGTATTAAAAGCTGTGGAGGTCTGGTTTGTAGAGCAAGAAGAAACATTTTTTTTGAAAGGTCTAGATACGTTGCAGGTTTGCTGTAATAAATATATAGAATGAAGAGGAGAATATGTTGAGTAATAAAATATTCTGACATTGAAATTTTGTTTGGTTCTACAGTAGGCTAAGAATTTTTCAATATATCCTCGTACCATAGTCATGGACGGATATGACAACGCAACATCTCCAAGATAAATCGAAAGTATGAAGAAATATACGTTCTCAATTTGTTCGGCGACGTTCGTGAAGTACATAGCTTTCCTCTCGATTTGTCCTTGCTTGAATCGCTTTACGTACCTCACCAAAACGCCCCGAAACTAGACGGAACGTTTAATTAGTCAACTGGAGATTTGCCTCGTGACTGCTCTCTTTTCGACATTAGTGATACTCGACTGTCTCCCCAAATACACAATGCGGAATTACAAATTCAATTAGTCCCCCCGGAGATAAGGTAAATTAGGTATTCCGTTCGAAAACTTGGGATTTTGCGGCAAACGTTCCATGTGATACGCTCACTGACGAAGGCGTTTTAGGAGACGAAGAGGAAAAACGATAGAGATGTTTTAACTTAACGACATTATGCGATGAATACGTCTCTCTTATACTGCCAAAGCAGTGGCAGAGATACTGAATCTGTGAAAGTCTGTGCGAATGTTGTGAATTATTTTGGGTTTTATTTAATGAATTACAACATATTCATGAAAAAACTACAAAAATGCCCTTTCCAGAGATACGTTACACTATTTGACGAGGAATTCGACAGTTTTTTCAATAGAGAGAAGTGAGGGTATGTTTTGTGAAAAACTAATCATATTTTGTATTTTTTTTAATACCTTATTCAAAAGACATAAGGTTTCCGAGGTTTGGATGGTGGCTACCTTTAATGAATCATCCTGTAGCTCCTTTAAAATTACCAGGCATACGTTATTTGAAGATTGTTGAAGAATTATTGAAATATAAGATTACAGCAATGAACTGAAATAATCGAACGTGAAAACGCTTCTTGTGTGGTCAAATTTTTAGCGATTCTAAGGTGAAAAGAATTAACCTGTAGTTCTTACCAGAACTACAACGTACATTGAATCCGAAACTCGGTTTCCCCATTTAGGCATTGCGCTAGTTCGAGTGCTGTGGTCTGTCCGGATGTTATGAACAGTTTCAGTACCGTCGGACATCCTGATTTGGTGAACTAATTCAATTTGTCACTTCCGCAAATTAGGGAGTGTGGCTGACAACCGACAGAATGTTTCATATTCATCCAGATGCTCTTTCAGCCTGATTGCACGGGAATTATGCAGGGATGGCTGCTTATATTCGTGATACATGGTCAATATATTGTTCGAAACATGTAGATCAAGTTTTCAGAAATAACTTACAAGGCGAAGATGAAGCTGAGTGAAAATTAATTTGTGGCAGCTTTCTTTTGTTGTTCTCTAGGATTAATGCAACTTTTCTGAGTATTTCAGGCTCTTTAATCGTGAACATTCAACTGAACTCAACCGAAGCACCATATCGATATCAATATTGATACCATTATCAAACATTTACCATTCGTCGTAACTTCCTTCTACTGATTTACATAGAGGGCGCGTATCTTACTTGGAATACCGGTATATCAACGACAGTTTTTTTCTTTTATGCTCGGACAGGTCGATCAGTATTTTAAATTGCGCTCCTTTTGATGTGAGAAAATGTGATACAGCCTGACCCAAATTTGAGATATGAATCATAGATATTTTTTAAATGGCAATCCAAATTTTTCCACATATTTATTGCATTTATTTCAAGTTAGAGTACGTCACTAAAATATTCAATTGTTTTCACTAGCTTCTTGGTTTCAAAGAGTTTATTTGAAAGTGTGCTCCTTTCCTTTATAGCATCACAAAATGTTTGATGTTTTAGTACATTTATTTTGCGATAAGTTATCAGTGATTGGTAAAAAAGTGGTACAGAAGTCATAGTATATCTGTGATAAAACTATTCGATGTTCGAGTACTATTGAAGGTAGTTGTTGCAAAATGGCGAATGCGTTGGTAACATATTTTTCAATTGATATGTAGAAAAACTTGAATAAACATGCACTATTATCTGGTAAAATCATTGTTTATATTTTAAATCACCATTGAAATCGAATTCATTGAATGGTGTAGACATTTAGTAAAATGGAAACCGAAAAACGACTATGTTGATTTGTGGTTAACATAGAGCAACTATCTATTGAAAGAATGTAATAGGGGGAGAATGAGTCGTAGTTTTTCTTCTGGGGATCACTTTGGAGGAGAATTTCATTGAGATGGTCGTCATATTTTTAATTGCTCTAATGCTATGTAAGTTGTTCATGAATAGTTGAAATAAAATTCAATGAAGTATTGAATTTTTCCACACCTGTGAATATTCTTTAAGGTCTCCATCTGGACGTGTTCTGCAGAAAACAAAAGCTGAAAAATCTGCTGTTACTCACAGGTTTAATAAAAATGATAAAATGGACTGAATGAAGACGGTTATACCTCAATCCATCTTTGTTGGGGAAGCGAAGATAGTTCAAGGAGCCCAATCAATCACAAACTCGAGAAGAACCCCGAACAAGAAAAGAACAATATATAATTGGTTGAGTTTAACCGAGACTTGGAACAGATTTTCTAAAATTCTCTTCGTATTCGAGAAATATTGTCATTGGATGGGATTATAAGGATTTTTTCGAATCCTTGTTGAACATATTAAATTCCATCATGTTTCTTTATTGCTTGGAGTTCACTTCTCGTTCATGAAGAGATTCATACGGATTTACTTTGAAAAGAATGAAAAATAGCCATTTCCAAATGGCGAAGCATTCAATTCGTGTACTACATAAAAGTCTACGTATTCAATATATATATTATTTCAGGAAAACTGCTCAAGCGGAGTAATTCTTATTCACCGGCTTTCAAAGTGAAAATACCTACATCCTTACTGAATGGCGAATTCAAAAGGAACGACGAGGAAAGCTCGGTTAAATGACTTCATCCCAAAAAGAGCAATATGGGGCTTAGCGGCTAATCTGTCCCCATTTTGAGCATTTCCTGTTACTCTTTGAAACGGGGGAGAGTTGAACGCCTATCATTCCACGAGGGTTATTTATTCATAATATGTAAAATATGATGGAAAGCTCCCTGAAAAAAAGCGAGCTTTCACTCCAATCGAGAGACACATGAAAGCGCTTTCTGAAAATAACTAATATGAAAAATTTGATTTAATGGCATCACAGAAAAGGGGACGATCAAGATTGGAGTTTTACAGCAGTTTTTCACGAAGTTTATTATTTTGTTCGGAGTAAAACTAAGATGAAACTCATTTACTTTTAACAAGTTTCATTTCTTTCCAAAGGTTGCGAATGAAGAGATGAAACTCGAAGAAGAATATGGTCTGGTTTGCAGAGCAAGAAGAAAAAAAATTTTTTTTTGAAGGTCTAGAGACGATGCAGGTTTGCTGTAATAAATGTATCCAATTAAGAGAAGAATATGTTGAATAATAAAATAATCTGCTCTACAAGAGTTAGGGATATCGTATTCAATCGTTTTCAAAAGTATGTAATCTTCGAGAAAATCGCTATAGAATCATTTAAAACTCAATAACAACTTGAATCGATCCAATAAAAATCAGTATGGTTCTTTGCATATGCTTCATGAATGTTCTTATTTTGAAATGAGGTCAGTTTATCAACGGCTTCGATTTGAAAAGAGTTTTCTGAAAACGCCAAGACGTAAATTAACAAACGCTGAGGCTAATAGGGCTACCGGAATGCTACAGGGTGGCCTAACTGAGGTTGTTGTAGCGGAAAGGCTCCAAGTCAGCCAAAGTGTGATATCTCGACTTTGAAATAGGTTCAGGGAGACAGGTTCCGTGTTGGAAAGATCAAGGCTTGGTGGGCGACGAAAAACAACACCTGCTCAGGATCGTTTCATCAGCGTTTCGGCGAGAAGAAACCCTAAATCTACGTGTAGAATGCTACGGAATACTCTTCAAAATGCAGATGGGGTCCAAGTTTCCATCGAAACCATCAGACGACGTTTGAGAGAGGTGAATCTAGGTTCTAGACGTTCATTAAGAGGAGTTCCATTAACACGTGACCATAAGCGTCAAATACTGGAATGGGCAAGGTAACATATCAATTGGAACGATCAATGGCGTAGTGTCCTTTTCACTGATGAATCCAGATAAGGACAATTTTCAGATTCTCGAAGAATAAGGGTATGGGCAATCCCACGCATACCGCGTAATAGTCGCTATGTCCAAGAAGTCCATCCATTCCGGGGAGTTATGTTATGGTATGGGCCGGGATATGTTTCAACGGGCGCGCAGATCTACACATTTGTCCTGGGAATATGACCGTCTTACACTATATGGAGCATGTCATTGACAATGCTGTGCCAAATTTTCACGCTGCTATTTGTGAAACTTTTCAATTTCTAGACCGCACCGTGCAGCAATAGTTGAGAATGCGCGCGAGAAGCTTGGTATTCCACATTTACCAATACCTCCGCACTCACCAGATAATGATTGCATAGAACATGCATGGGATATGCTCCAAAGAAGATTAGATAATCATCTACCTACCCCAAAATCCTTAAATGATCTGAGAGAGCTTCTGCCCCGTTTATGGAACCAAATTCCTCAATAAATGTTCAACAACCTTGGTGTAGTATGCAAAGAAGATGTCAAACTGTTATTGATGCCCCAATTGTATTGATAGTCTTAAAATGCTTGAATTCTCTGGGAATAAAATTTCGTTATTTTACTCGGTTTTTCTTAACCACCCTGGCTAAAATTAATTTGCAACTTGAAATCATATCGATATGAATTTTCATCACAAAAATCTTATTTCAACTATATTTTTGAGCAATTTAAGTCAATATCCCTAACTCATGTGGAGCAGTTTACTTTGACATTGAAATTTTGTTTGGTTCTATAGTAGGCTAAGAATTTTTCAATATATCCTCGTATATGAAGGATCCACACTATTTTCTACAAGTAAACACCCTTTGAATTTTTTGTAATGATTCATTTACAACCTGTTAAAGCTTTCAATTCGTATTTCCTAATTCTGTTCTCTTTTGCTTCTACACAACTTTTTTTCCAATTAGTATTGATATTGCAGGATGAATAACCCTCGGAATTACCATTTTTAAGCTATTAGGCACCATGTGACATAATTCTGAATGGCAATAGGCCCGATTAGGAGGATGCTGTATGCCGAGACTCGAACGAACATTTCAAATGTAAATGGGTCAACGGCCTACTACGTGATTCACGAAGAAAGCAAAAATTAGGAATTATCCAATCTCCGCAATCATGCAAACGACCCGAAACCCTCTTCAAATTCGGTTAATAGGTCGAGAAGATCAAGTTTAAATTGCTGCTTAAAAATTCTGTATGTGAGACCGCAAATTGAAATTCTGACAGAAATGTTGGAACTGAGCCCGACTTAGCTCAAGTTTAACCTCGAACGAATGGAAGATTAGAGAGAGTCAGTTGATATTTCATTCAGACTGTTATTTCTGAGTGCATTAATTTTTTAACGGACCAAGAATTTGCAAAGGCCGAACTTATACTGATGCTAAGAGGATCTTGCCTTAACTCCTCAGATCGTTTCGATTCACTTCATTTTCGCCGAATATTCACAGTCCTACGGAGAATTGGAAACCTTTTAAAAATAGCTTCATTATCGGAATTCCTCCTCGATGTTTCACTGAAGTCCTTGGATACGATAGGATTTTTTTTTATTGGAACAAATTATCGGATTTACTTCGTTCGATTTTGTATTGTCAAGAATTTGGTGTTTTTACTTGATAGCGACTCGAATGTAGAGCGACGAAATAAAGACTGGCAAGGACATTTTCGAGTAGACGAATTAAATATTCAAAAGTGCTCGTACAGATCGATTGAGCTAAACTTATTTCTTCCTGAATGAGGTGAGATCTTTCGATACAAAATCTATGGTCGTTCAATTCTTCCCTATCTCCATTTGGATTTCTCCTTATGGTTACATTTGAACATTTTCGATATAATAAAAATGCAAAAAACGAGATTCAACAGTAACCTTTCGACTGGGAAAATTGAAATTTACAGTGTAGTCTCACCAACTTCCAAACAAGGCCATAAATAATGTTGAAATTCACAACAAAATTTCACTGCATTCATCAACAACCAATTGAAAGTATTACTGTTGAGGATACTTATAAGATTGCAGAATAACATTCAGAATGAGGTGCAATTCTAAGGAAGGCCAAAAAATTCACATTGAATCACTTAAATTCATCAGAAAAGAGCTCAATTTGTGAAAAATTTCTTAATCAAAAGAGATTCATGGTATCTCATTAGCGAATGTTCTAATTCCAACTATTTTGTTGACAAACAAATCGGCAGTCCCTCAAATTTTTCTCGAATGATAATAATCAAATATTAAAGAGTTGCGTTCAGTATTTTTGGAAAAAGACGATTGAACAGATATTACAGCTCTATAGTTGTCCCATAATGCAGAAAGGCTCAGCGTGAGATGCAGAGTGACTATCAATTTGGGGTGCTTTTAGGATCGACAAATTTTCCATCCAGCTTCAATTTAAAAAGGCATGAGACGTCATTTGGGATATAGCTGCAGATCCATCATTGTCTGCGCAGTCTGGAAATCAAGCTCCACAGTAAAAAGGGGCGATAATATCTATGTAAATCGAGTTTGGGGATGTTGCATTACCGAATTTTCTACGTCAATACTTCATGAATTATTCGATTCAGGACTGAAACAAAGTGCAGAAGAATTATAGAGGAATATTTGGAAATATCTCAACCATAATATCCTGAGCTTATATGAAGATTCAATCAATCGAATATTTTCAAATTGTTTTGGCACTGTACTTCGAAACAGTTCGACTTTGTATTGTCATATTTGCAGAAATTGAAGGTAGGTACTATTATGTTTTATGACCAATTGAACTTTTATTTTTTTTCATTGGCGCACGACATGGCAAGTTTCTGTTTATACACTTCTTCCCATATTTTCCACCCCAATGCTGTACTTGTTTTTCATAGCATTGAAGTCATTATGTTTCAAAATATCATAATTTTGAATTTTAATTTGTGCCAACTATTGTGAATATTTTCCATAATTTGAGCTGAGGATTCTAGGTTTGAAATATTTTCAAATATTAATGATTCACGCTGTATTATCAATTCCAAAGAATATTCAGTTTGGGTGCGTTGTTTTTTCGAACAATCTATATACCGTGTGACAAAAATCTACTGAATATTCTGAGAAAACCTTGGCGTTTGAAGTGAATCAAATTAGAAAACGAATTGTATGGCTTGTGGATTTAAGTTTTTTTTTTTAAATAAATGTGGCTTTGAATTTACAGAATATAACGCAAACATCCTGATGAGTGATGTGCCTATACACTATTGAACTGAAACTAATTTTTACCTACTATGGTAGTTGAATAATCTAATGTGAAAATCGTGTAATTTAATTTCTTGTCTTATAGACTCATTCAATCGTGTGCTAGATTGATGTATCTTTCACGATTCGTTTTCGATTAATAATTCAAATTTCGGGAGTTCATTTCATAACAAATCATGATCGATTAGCGGCAATCTGATGATTAATTCCAATTGCCAATTCTGAAAACAGACAAATTTGAGCGATAATACTCGTAACAACTAGCTGAATGAACGATGAGGCATCCAAAACTTCGTTTTAAATCTTCTCTGGAAAGTGTCGATGCGTTTGATCAGTGAGAGCAAGACAAGAAAGAAAACTTTGTCGGGAAGGAATACAAGAGAAAAACCGCCCCCTAGAAGATGGTTAAATGGTAAGAGTTTCGGTTTTATTCGACTTCATCAGAGCAACACAACCCCCACCTCGACGAAAGCAGATAGAAGTTCATCGTAATCATTAAATCATTGCTGCGGTGTATCTATCTTCTAAAATTAAATGAGCAGTTTTCGTTTAACCGAAAGCAGAAAATTTATTTCGCTCAGCACTGAGAAAAACTCGCCTGAATTTTTTTATATTTTCCGGACGATACAACCACCGCGAATGAAATTCGCCCTGATGGAGCGGTTCAGACCCAATTCCCAAATGAAAAGACAGAGGCGAAAAATAAATATCCCGGAAATGGACTGACGAACATGGAGGGCGATACGATAATTCACAATTTGCTTTTACAGGTGTAAGCCGTCAACATTTTACGCTTGCGTGGCTCCTACAGGAGACATTTCAGTTGTTTATTTCGCCATGTGGAAAATGTGAATGGAACTGCGGACCTATATACAGTTGCCGATGTTTGAGCTTGTTGATTCACCTGTGAATAAATGAGCAGCTTAATTGTGATGGATGGGGCTTAATTTCCAGGGAATACTTATGAAATGAAAAAAAATCAGATATCTATTCTTGATACAACCTTCGTAATGAATATTGATGACTCCAAAAATATCCATATCCATATCCTACATCTATACTCCATTCAGATTTATTTTAGCAGTCGGTTGGCCATGAAATAATTTTCTGAAGTTTTTGTAACTACAACAGAGTAAGGTTGACACTCATGAAATGTCGTTAATGTCATAACGCCGTTGCCACAACTAATATCAATTTTTATTACGAAAATGATTGAAAAAAGAGACAGAGTTTCAGGAAATGCTATTCAGAATTCAGGTCCGCTCATTCAAATAGTTATACCCTGATATTCTAAAATCCACAATACGACAGACGGTAGCGAACATATTCAATGTAAGAGAATTTATATAATGTTTCATCTGAATCTAAACGACTTATATTTCAGCTGAATATTCCCTCAATCAGAAAGATTGTGAATGAAGAGGATAACAAAGAATTTCCTTCTATTGGGAACCCAAAAAAGTGGAGGCATTTGAGAATTTTATGTTTGAGTGAATTAATACCAAAAGTTTACTACAGGATTTTCGATGAATGTCATGGTAAAATAAGTTCCCGAAAATTGATTTTTCTATTTTTCATTTGACTTGTCCTATACATTGTAAATGTCTTAAGGTACCAATAAATACCTAATTTTATTATTATTATATCAATGTATTAAGATGAACAGCCACAAATACGAGCAAGTTTTCCTGTTAATTGTTTATTCATGTGAAATTTTTGTTCAAAGGTGAAGTTAATCTTGACTTGAAACATCCTTTGATTCCTTTTTCTTCCATTGATGCAAGATGATTTTGTTGAAGAATTCAACATTCTTGATTTTATCTGTTAATTCCTTCGAGAGATACCTATTCCCAAACACTGCATCATATGCATTTCATCTTCGGGTTAATACTTTTGAAATCTGCAACTGATGTAACGTATTCAAACTTTAGCCAAAGAAGATAACGAACATTAACTCTCCTCAAGCTAGTGCATATTATGATATTATACTGATCTCTTGTATTTTTCATGCAAATAACTGGATTTAGCATGCCTTCAATCAGTTTGTATAAAATTCAATTATGTTCGTCACATATTTTCCGAAGAGATTCGACATTGTGATAAAATACGTAATAACAGAAACTTTTACGTAGAACGGGCAACATAACGTTGATTCAAAACTCAAAAATGTTTTGACAAGCTTCATAACCCCACATTTTCGTACTATACACAGTGAAGGGTGTCAAATTTCCATGGCCAACCGACTGCTAAAATAAAAGTGAATGAAGTATATGTTATAGTAATATCGATATTACCGATTACATCAATTTACAAAGGTTCGGCTGAAAGTTATTCAAAATTGGCGGTTGTACCTATTCTATCAAACCTCCATCGATGCACAATTTTCCATCGGAATTTATTAAATTCGACAGGCTTTAGGCGCCAGTTTAATATGCATATTCGGTGAATTTGTTTGAAAACCTGGTACAAATTCAATTTGTATCAGCACGAAATATATGCGTATTTTTCGTGGCAAAATAACAATTTAACGCGGATCAATGCATCGGAATTATGTGTATGGGGACCAATTTTGGCATATCGCCATTCAAGAACATTGAATTATTCGCCAAACTACCTATAGCGATTGGTTAAATCAATTGAGGCTATTGCACATTCACGAATAGAATGATGATACAGGCGATACAGGCTATGTCATATCTGCTAGATTCCAGATTGGTAATCAGCAAGCAGAATTACAAGGTTTCCATGATTGACTGCCTCCTCTATATGAAAGTTATTTTATTTTATTATTCTGACTGCTGAAGAAGGCCCAATAAAGTTCCGAAACTTAGGTTCCTTGTTGAGTTGGGACGAATCAACTGCCTAGAAAATTCGACATAATAAACACTCTGGCGCATTAAGCTAACTCACAGAGAATTATACGTCCATTTACCACTCAGGTGAAGTCATCTTACTTCAATTTTCCCAAATATCTTTTGAGAATTCACGAAACCCACCAGTACACCATGGAGGTATTCCTTAACATAAGTGGATTGATTTTTCAGATTCTGCAATATTCAAAATGAAAATAAGTGTATTTTCCGATACTTCAGATCTTTTCTCTTCACTAGATGTCCATGCAAATGAACTACAATTAAGACCCAATATTTGGCCGCATTTATGGCTTATGCCATATTCCAACTCCTATTATTAGCCATAAAATGGGTCACCTTCAACGTTGAGTCACTTATAAGTTTGTTTTCAAATAATTCTAGTATTTTTATGTTTCCGTTTCCCCATATTATGCTGATATCATTCATATTCTAGCCACAATAGGCCCTAAACCAGATTAATCCTCTAATACCTAATTCAATCTATTTGCGTACGTTTTCAGCCCTATTTCAACGTTGTATTAACAGCCCTAACGCATGCTGCATATTGAGTTAACCTGACCTGAATATCTTCGGATCATGCAAACCCAAAACTATACACGCTACATCGTTCAGTGTTCCCAATTAGTTAAGAAGGTAACCCAGTTGTTGTAGGAAGGAATTTCAAGAAAACACTGGCGTACAATGTTCAATTCCTGAAGCAATGAATCTAGTAGGATGGCTGCGATACTTTCTCGTTGAAAACCTACCAGGATGACGTTTTGAGGGCGTTATCGATGGGGGTTCCCTCAATTTTTCAAAGGTGAACATTGGGATAAGAATAAATACCCTTTTCTACAAAAAACTTCTACGAAAGTGAGATTTTAGTAATACTTTTCGATCATTCTGGGACTGTCTAGAACTCACTAGAAAAATTTCAAACATATAGATGCTTGTTTTCTATTCCACCAGCAGTAATCCTAATCGAAGTGCCATTTGGAAGAAGGAAACTTTCCTTTTCGATTTCCGCTTACAGGCTTCGTGAAACGACTATTATGGTCCATTTCTAGGGACCGAGATTTATATCTAGAATCGATAGCATTTACTGCCACGGTTGTTCAAAGGAAAGACGTGGGAGATCAATACAAAGCAAGTGCTGCTTTCTGCTTTCTGACTGAACATTACCCCAATTCATTGTTCTAAAACGACGTACTTAATATGAAGAATTTTTGGGAATATAATGGGAACACTCTTGAAAGGCTCTCTAAAGATCTTTTCTGTTGTAGGACGAAATAAAGACATTATGTCAGATTTAGCAGAATTTTCTCCGAACATAACTTCGAAATTCCCAAAATCTGAACTAGAATATTTCGAATTAACTCTGAATTGCTTCTTATAATGAATTATCTCTCATTACATCAGCAACAGATACAAAATGAGCAAAGAGGAGAAAGTATTCTTTGATTATTTCCAACCAACTTATCCTCTTGATGTCACGAGAGTTAAGTATTATCCTCAATCACTGTCACCTGTCAAGAATTCAATGAATTCTTCCTTGTAAGAGCCATTGGGGATTAGGAAATAAGGAAGGGAAAACCCTTTTTTATATCAAAAACATTCGGTGTCACAAGAAGTAATTTATCTCAGTCGAATCAGTGTGCCAGTGACAACTGAAGCAACTAATAATTGCTCTGAAGGGCTAAAACAGAATTGCTTGAATCGGAGATAAAAGTGCTATTGAGTTCGAGACTCATTGTTTAGTGAAATCTTCGACAGAATGAATTGTACAAATGGAGTTTTGTAGCATGAAATCATGCGACGATGTTGAGAAAACTAAACTTAGATTCAGTGCAGACATTTACTGTTATCGTTCTTTCTTTAGTAGAAATATTTGAGATGAAAAAGTCAACAAGTAGTCTCTCACAACAAAAAAAAAACTAAGAATAGTTTATTTTATTTTGTGTTTCAGTTAAAACTGGAAGCTGTACCATTGTATGTATTGTATATTCTTCTGGGAAGAACAAATGATCGATTCCATCGTTTTCACAGCCGTCGTCGATGTGACAAAACAAAAGGAAAAAAACAACGCAGTTCGGCCTCGACTCGTGAAAGCTCAATAACGAATTCATATCGAGCTGCCTAGGGTCAAAGAGCAAATATTGACATTTTCGATGGCAAACTTCCATTCCGATTGCTGGTTTGTGCAGCGTGAGCTCGAAGTTAGATTGCAATCTTTGGTGGAAAAATATAAATAAGATTTTCCGCGCACTAGATATCACAGGAAAAGTTCCCGCTTTATTGAATTTGCAGAGAGATTCCGGGTTTCACGATTCTTTTTTGAGGTTGAGAAAGTTCAATTCACGCTATTGATAGTCGGTACTTTGAAACATCCCATAATAGTCCAGTATCAAGGCTCACTCTGTTGCGAAAAGGCTTATGGGTACGAGATTTAAATTTTGGAAAACATTAAACATAAAAAAAACGAGTTTCCCGTCTTTAGCTTGATATATAGGGAAAATAAAAAGAAAAACTGTTAGTTCTGTTAATCTTCGGAAAGGTGTAACTTTTCCGGAGGGAGGGTTTTAAAAAAAATTTATACCCACCTTAATTTTCACCACGGAATCGACCCTTACATTTTTTCGGTGTCATTCAGATACACCCTGTATAATTCATGTATATTCAGTGAATTTTTCCACACATATGAAACATGGAAACTTTCATCACAATCCAACAACTGATATAGCCCTTTAGAGGCATCCGAACTGTTGGAAATATGAATCGTCAGCCCTAATTAGTTTATGGGGTCATATCCCACGCATTCCATCATACCACCGTTCCGTTTTGTATGTAACAAGTTGGGTTAGATGTCTAAATAGACCAACTTGTTATTCCCTCCACAGACTACGTTGTTTATACGGCGAACCCTTTTTACAAATGAACTTAACACAGGGAGTCACATTAGGGTCCAAAACTTCCCGAAAGCTGTCCCATTTCGGCGTAAATATAAATTTCAGTTAAAATGGGGCGAAGTTGTGGGACACCGTTAACTCAAAATTCACTGTTCAACTTTGGGGATGCATTGTTAGATGTTGTTCCGAAGTTTCTGATCCTGCGTGAATTATTGTCTACTTGTGAGGTGTCCTCTTTCATTAATGAAAATGGTAATTGATAATTAGCAGGTTTGCGCTTGGGACAATATTTTATCTGGAAGGATTCTCAATGACAACGATACACCGAAAAGTTTTTTAATTGGATGGGTATTAATTTTTGAATACATGGAAAAAATTGAAGATTCCCCATGCGAAAAGATTAGGTATATACCTAAAGAAGTTGCAACTCAGTTCAAAGCAGATTGGAAGGGTAATGACGTAGAAGGTGGCAAGTCAAGTTCAATTTACAGAACTAGGTCCGTGAGGAGTGGCGTATTGATAGATAACAGTAATAGGTAGAGTTAAACCATGTATGGTGTCACTGGTAAATCAAGAAATGAGTCAAGGCAAGATTTAATACGCCAAGAAGTTTGTCATCAAGACAAGAATTCTCTGCTTGTCGACCCCTAGATATCTCAGTTGAACTTTCTAGATCTGTAAGAATCTTGCGCTGATTGAATTTCGAATTTTTGTGTCAAGAATGAAGAAGAGAGATATATACCCTCCGAAACGGCAAATTTGGTCCTCTCTCTAAGAATAAGATCACAACATATAAGTTCTTTTCTCTGAAAATAAGGACATTCTATCACTGTCCTACCATATAAGTTTACCAAAGGCGGAACAGTTGACGGTTCAATGGTCCCACAAAACATTCCATGGTGAGCCGAGAAATTAAAAGTGAAAAAATAAGAAATTCAATTTTTCCTACAGATAGTGTGTCAGATATACGAGAGTTTGGTTTACGAATATAGGTCTACGATGCTAGAACTGTTAGAAATAAACTCTCCTTTGTTTAGGTTTTTATCTTGGTGGGTTGTGGCTCTTTTCAAAAAGGGAAACATCTTCTGATCTCCTGTTATAGAGGATCCAGACTTTGGAACTCTCTGCCAACGTTTGCTTTCCTGGTAGCTTGGCCTGAAGAAATTTGAGCGCCCTATTAATAATCTTTCTCTCTTCACCCCATTGACCCACATACTATATGGATCTGCGTGGATCGTTTTATTAACAAAAAATCATCACATCAGAGAAAAACAACGTTTAATGGAACAGAGCCCAGTTCATGAAAATATCAACCTGGAATGCACCAGAACCATTTACAAAGCACAACAACAGTCGTATAATGATTTGAAAGGCAAGTCGCAAGTGAAAAATAGCCAGTATACCACCTAGAGCACGACACACCCGCCGAAATGACAATGGACCCCATTAATCAGGACCGCTACAGCATCATTAATTTTCGATCTTTCCAACAAAGGTTACCCGTCCGTGATAGCAAGATTTATACCGTCAAATTCATTTTAATTTTTTTATTTCAGTCCTCCGGATGTCGTAACAGAACTACGTCCATCTCTGAGAGGAAGATCTATGAGGTCGGAATTCAATTTGGCAAAAGCCAAAAGCGATACATCAATTTCGCATTGAAAAGAATGCGTTATAATTTCAGAACTATTCCATCGATCAGAAATATCAAACACTGTGAGTATCTGAGAGTGGTACAGGTTTTTCGAAGGTAGAAGCCACCAGATTGGATATTTGGCGGATAACAAACATCGTTCTTCCAAAAAGTCCAAATCGATGTCAGTGGTATGATGAGCATCCTGTTCATACGAGGGTTTGATGGGCGAAGATTGAATTTTAATTAATTTAATCTTGTTAACAAGCGCAATTTTCTGCAGGATTTCATAAGCTCTTCTATCTCAGTCCAATGCTTTTTTGTAGATAGGCAGGGGGAAGCAATTTTGGCTCATTTCATCAATAAGGCCATTTTGGAATTGGGTATCGAATTGTATTATTATGTATGCAGCAGCTTGTATAAGTAAACCTGAGGGCAACTATCTCAAGAATAACTCAAAATTAACGGCAAGCAGTCAAATTTGTTCCCTTCTGCCACAGTCTGACTTTTTATATAGAATTTTTTTTCTGAGCAGCCCTTGCTTACATACAACCCCCTAAGACATTCCATGCGGGAGAGAGGGCAATAAAAATTTGGGTGGTGTTCGCCTATAATGTCAGCATGATGCCTATAATGTCAGCATGATGCCTATAATGTCAGCATGATGCCTATAATGTCAGCATGATGCCTATAATGTCAGCATGATATCAACCAACTAAGTAAGTTTGAGTTCGAAGACAATTACAGCATCACGCTCTTCATCTGTTGATAAATAATTGTTTTTTCTCAAAAACCGATACTTTTATGAAGAAATGACAAGAAACCTGATTTATTCAAAATGAAGCAAGCTATAAAAACTTAATTTTTCAATATAATAAGGAAAAAGTTTCATGGGAAAGAAAGTTTAACCCCAGGTTTCATAAAGCTTGATCGGGGAATCAACGCTTGATTGACGAATAGACGTCAAATAGTTTTCAATCGATAATTCAGTCATGATCGTTCAGGATATCATTCTCGCATTCAATTATTCTCAATTGCTATTTCTTCAATATATTCAGAAATGAAAAGATTTCAGTGATTTCGTTTTAGAAATCGAGCGACTGTCAAATCGTTGATCGGACAACCAAAGTTTTATGAAACCTGCTGTTAGTATGGCTTTTTCTACCACTTGCAATTATAGGGGAACACCACCAAAGTATTTTTTATAGACTCCTCTCTTCCATAGAATGCCTATATACTCAATTTCATTCCAGTCAGTTCAGTTCTTTGGTTTCTAGGACCTAAATTTGCTTCTCGGGTGCCATCTTCATGGAGCTCAGGGAGCTAACCTAGCCTAACCTAACCTATATTTTGAAATCGCATATTTCGGAGTCGGGTTATCAGAAAATGGAAGACCTTATTCCTGTCACTAACAGCAGCGCGTCCCCTTTCGATGGGCAAATTCGAGCAATCATAGGTCCCGCTAAATCTGACTGCTCAAGTCAACGAAATTTCTCCTTGGAAACCGACAGGAATCCTGCATTGCCAGGATCCTTAGTTCCTCTCTGCCATTCTCCGTTTTCTCCGCTAAGTGTTGGCATGGGCAAACCTGGAGCGTTAATTGCATTATGTCTTACCCCATTGTTCGCTTCCAATATGAAATGAAGCGCTCTCCCTTTCTGCGCCATCCAACAACTATAGATAATACGATTAAGAGATGGTATGCAGTGAATGCTGAAATATTTGAACTGTTGGAATCGTACAGTCATATCTTATTACCAAGAAATAACAAATTCTCAATGCCCTTGGTTTCAATAATGGGCACCTTGTCTTGATTTTAAGATCACATCAAGGGTTACACCTTATTTATTTCATAAATAGACAATATACAATCCTGAAATCATTTGACCAAAAATTCATCCTATCACCACCCTTGCCAACATGTAATGAATAACATGAAAAAAACATTATTTGATCACATATTCGAAATGAGGGCAATTTTTTGAGATCCCAAGACGATATTACGCACAAATTTTCACATAATTTATCGAAAATGACCTTTAAAAAGACCATCGATTGAAATTCAGTCTAGGAGGACTCTGCATCTTCTGAAACTCTTCAGTGTTTTCACTAATTTGTCAGGAGCAAATCAGATTCTACAATTCAGAAGATTTTTTGAGAATTCGTTTGATGAGGGAGTCTGATATAGACACCGAAACGTCATTTTTTTTTATTCGTTCATTCTCAGGCAACAATTTTGTCAATCTGATTTGCTTTTGACAAATTAGTGCAAGGATTTACGTAGGAGCAAATCAATCATTAAAATTTTTCAATTGATTTTGTTTCAGAGACTGGGAGTGAAAACCCTAAAAAGTTCCAAAAGATTTCGAGAGACTATTGTTGTGAAAGTTTTATTTCGAGGAACCATATACATTTACTAGGTCCAGTGCAGGTGAAATGCAATCGAATTGAATGCTATCTACTAGATTTGATAAAATAGAAATCCTCAGCCATGTTGAATAGAAAATGACTGACTGACCATATTATGTTTATAATGCTTTTCTGATCGAATTTGAATGTGAAAGAGAATGACGAAACAACTACTTCCCCATGTTAAATCTCATAAATACACCATCATAAAAGCGACAGTTCAGAATATAGAAAAAAAATTAGTCGTTTTATACAGCCAAGGCAAGTGTTAATGAGTCTTCTTGGATATACCAAATTTTTCAACTACTGCACCTATAGAATCGAAGAGAATTTTGTTTTAAAAGTAATAACCTTGAAATTTGATGAATAAATTGTCGTGTTTTCGAATATTTTTAAAAATTCATAATTTTTATGTTTCAGCATTTATTTCCTGAATCCTTCAGAAATCGAGTATATTCTGATGAGATTTTATAATAATATTCAACTGAAACTTTAAATTACGGTACCTTTTCCTCTGTAGGTACTGGTAACCTTTCATAAACCCCACCATCTTGATAAAAATTAAATAAATCAAGTAATACAATAAAAGAAGTATTCAGCACACATAATCATCAACATTTCAATCGTGAAACTTATTGTTAAAATAGTTATTCTTCGATGAGTGTGACATTTTGCATAAATTCTTCACAAATTTAGATTTTGTTTTTATGTATACAGGGTGAGTATTTGACCCGTACGAATATTTCAACAGTAGATTCTTGAGGTCAAAAGAAACACTTCTTTC